>NC_142143.1:29884696-30036212 GCF_024610735.1 Ursus americanus
GGAGCAATATGATCTATGTTTTAAAATGAACACTGGTTACCATGTGGACAATGGATGGTAGGGATGCAGGAAGCAAGGGAAACAATTTGGAAGCTATTACAGCAGTCCAGGTGAGAAATGATGCTACTTTGGATTAGGACTTGATGAGGAGAATGGAGTGAAGTGGAACAATCAGAGAAATATTTTGGAGTTCAAATAGGCTAGAACTTCTGGATTAGATGCAAGGTTTAAGAGGAAGGAAAGAAGCAAGTCTCACTCCCATTAATTTTGAGTTGGGAAACTTGATAGAAGGTGGTACCATTGAGACGGAGAGGACCCTGAATGTAACGGGATTTTTTCCTCCTTATTGGGAGCTGGGTGCAGGAATCAAGACATATGAAGAGCTGAAACTGCAAAGCAGCTATCCACAGGGAGATGTCAACAAGGTGCTTAAGGGGCTCAGGGGGAAAGTCGGGGCCAGAAACAGGGTATTTTGAGATTCATCATCATATGGGTAGTGTTTAAATTTATTTAAGGAGGAAAAAGAAAATATTAAGCTTCAGCCCTAGGCAGCTCACCATTTATAGTTGATTTCAAGCCTATCAGCAAAGCTAAGAAACAGTGACCAGTGAATTAGGGAGAAAAATCAATGGTGTGCTATAAAGTCAGTAATTTATTTTAAAATACCTCAGTGTAGACATTGATATGACATTATGTGTCATCCATTGCTTTATTCATCAGTTCACAGGGAAGAGTAGACTCAACATTTAACCAGAAAGGTCACACTTCAGGACATCTTTATCTTAGGCTGACATGAAAGGCTTTACTAATATTGGAAGTGATGTTTCGTTGGTGAATTAGTAGTTTTTTAATTAGTGTAAGGGATGTTTATAAATGGATTTTCATTACTGAACTTGGTTTATTTAAGATATGTCAGACACTTCTTAGAGTTGTAAGAAACATATAATTTGTAACTGGTACATAGAAGGTACTTAACAATTGTGTGTGTGTGTTTTATTCATTACTTTGAAACTAAAATTTCTCCAAAATTCCTAATTTGCCTGTACTGTTTAAGACTGTTCTTTAATTGCTCTATTACTCTGGTATATAAAAAAGTTTATATATACATATATACATACATACATGCATCATATATATATATATATATATATATATATATATATATATATATATATATATATATATATATATATAATGTTATTTCTTCCAAGGGGCCTATTATTGAATATTTAAAATGTTGAAGGGAAGTTCAGTGTTGATTACGAGGGAAAAACTTTTAAAAAATTAGAAGAGTAAAGTAGAAGAGCAGAAAAAAAAGAAAAGAAAAAATGGTTTGAGGAAGAGAGTAGAATAGAGGGCATAGCTCCTGTGCATGCAAAACATGAAGTATTTCTGTCAATGGTCATTTTTGGTACAGGGCCGCAGAAATGGACCACATAACATAGTTCCCTCGAGATCTTTAGCTGGGGTAAGGAAGATGGTTTGCTGGTATTTAACCACACTAAAATATTGTCCCAGGAGAATTTGGTTTGAAATTTGTAAGAGATCCAATCACACTGTGGTTTGTGATTTGAACAAACTGCCCTAGAATGAGCTCTGAAACAGCCCAAATATTGCAGTCTAAGTCACATTCTGGCTAAAGTACTGACAGCCAAAGACCAGCAAAGTACCCCAAGTCCCAAAGTACTGACAGCCAAAGACCAGCAAAGTACCCCAAGTCCCACAGAGTGGGCCCTTCAGCTAACACTATTTTACTGGTGGAAAATATAAACACATTTTTGCCCAAATTTCCACTGTGATCAAGGAAATTTGCTGAGGAAACAGAACCAATCTACAGAGAATTGTGAAACTGATGAGAGATTCAGATTACCCACAATTTGCCTTTGAGCCAAAACAAATGCAGTATTTAGAAGCTTCCCATAGGTACCTAAGGGAAAGGGGGAATTTTCTCTGTGATACAAATATTTCCTTTAGGAAAAGGATATCATGATCCCGATAAGAGAAAACATGTTCCTAGTCTATGTCTTTGGAGTACTTACATGGGATGAGCACATTACGGAGGTTATTTTTTAAACCTAAAATAACTATTCACTCCATACCAACTATCTGCATGTTTTCGAATTAAAGAAAGTAAGGCGGTTACTTAGCCAGATTCTGTGCCCCAGTATTTTCACTGAATCTATTAACAAGAATTTCTGTGCAACAGCTTGTTTAAAGAATCATGTTAAACATTGAGGCCACGAAAGTAAAGCTGTTGAAAGTATATGGACATTCTATGTACCAATATAAACCTGTGTGCTTCTCTTTGAAATAATTTCTTGCTGCTTTATAGAAATGGTCTAAGGGCATATGTATGCAAAGTCACAGGTTCTAAAAAGAAAAAAACGTAAATTTTGTTTGTTGACATTAGACAAACATTACAGGTTCAGATTAACACAGACAAACCCAAAAGGAAATAAAAGGCAAATGCTCTTGTGAAATACAGACTCTCAGGAAGAAGATTTAGTATAAATACCTTTAAACAATTTTAAGATTTATAAGATATTGTAATTTACACATATATATGCTTTATAACACAGTGAATATTAGGGTTAGCTTTTACAGTACTCTTCCCGGAGGTAGTGAGATGGTCACATCCCTAAAGAGAAATGCAGCCTGTGTGCAGTTTTATAAGTTTGTGTGAAATCTTTCTCAAAATTCTTTTTTTGGAGGATCCTTTTGGGAAGCAGCACAAAGTAGGTGTTAGAAGCATGAACCTTGAAGTCACACTGTCTTCTTATCCTAGGTCTATCACCTGCTCAGTGTGTGATATTGGTCATTACTCAATTTTTCTGTGCCTCTGTGTCTTCTTATCTATACAACAGGAGTTATAATAACATCCAGCTCTTAGAGCTGTTTTGGGATTAAATGAAATCTATCCCCTTAGGAAATTTTATTTTTAGAGCAGATTTATGTTCACAGCAAAATCAAGAGGAGGAAGGTACAGAGATTCCCCATGTAGCTTCTGATCCCACACATTCAGAGCTTCTCCTGTTTGTAACAATTGATAAGCCTACATTGACACATCATAATCCCTCAAAGTCCATAGTTTACATTGGCATTCACTCTTGATGTTGTACACTC
Organism: Ursus americanus; assembly: GCF_024610735.1. Lineage (NCBI taxonomy): Eukaryota > Metazoa > Chordata > Mammalia > Carnivora > Ursidae > Ursus > Ursus americanus. Next base: position 29,887,820 of record NC_142143.1, read on the forward strand.
TATAAGTTTGGATGCACATAACATGCATAATGGCATGTGTCCAGCTTTACAGTGTCATGCAGTCATTTCACTGTCCTAAAAACCCTCTGTGTTCCATCTAGTCAAACTTCCCTCCCTACCAGCGCCTGGAAAACACTGATATTTTTACTGTGCCACAGTTCTGTCTTTTCCAGAATGTCATATAATTGGAATCATATAGCATGTAGCCTTTTCAGATTAGCTTTTTTCACTTAGTAATATGTGTTTAAAATTCTTTCATGTCTTGATAGCTAATTTTTTTCAGCTCTATTAAGGTATAATTGACAAATAAAATTATAATATATTTAAAGTGTACAATGAGATGATTTGATAGAGACACACATTGTGAAAGGTTTCCCACAAGTTCATTAACACACCCATCTTCTCATATAGTTACTTTTTTTTTTTTGGCAAGTCACTTAAGTTCTACTTTCTTAGCATAGATTAATACAATATAGTATTTCAACTAGTCACTGTGTTACACATTAGATCCTCAGATCTTATAAAACTATAAATTATATGTACTATTCCACTCAGTGTTTCTATGAGCTTGATTTTTTTTTAAAGATTCCACATATAAGTGATACTATGCTGTATTTGTCTTTGTCTGGCTTATTTTACTTAGCATAATGTCCTCCAGGTTGACCCAAGTTGTCACAAATGACAAGATTCCCTTCTTTCTCATGGCTGAAAAGTATTACACGGTATATATACCCTATTTTCCTGATTCATTCATCTGTTGACAGACACTTAGGTTGTTTCTATACCTTGACGACTGTGAATAATGATGCCATGAACATGGGATGCAGATATCTTTTCCAGTTAGTGTTTTCATTTCCTTCAGGTAAGTAGCCAGAAGTGGAACTGCTGGATCATATCTATTTTTAATTTTTTGAGCACACTTCATACTATTTTCCATAGGGGCTACACCAGTTTACATTCCACCAATGGTGTACAAAGGTTTCCTTTTCTCCACATCCTTGCCAATGCTTGTGATTTCCTCTTTTTTTTTTTTTTTACAATATACATCCTAACAGTGTGAGGTAATATCTCATTGTGGTTTTAATTTGCATTGCTTTGATGATGAGTGATGTTGAGCATCTTTTCATGTTTCTGTTGGCCATCTGTATGTCTTCTTTGAAAAATACAGTACTGTTTTGATTACTACAGATCAGGGAGCATAATACCTCTAGCTTTGTTCTTCTTTATCAAGATTATGTTTTGGCTATTCAGTCTTTTGTGGTTCCATACAAATTTTAGGATTGTTTGTTCTAGTTCTGTGAAAAATGTCATTGGAATTTTGATAGAGACTGCGTTGAATCCATAGATTGTTTTGGGTAGTATGAACACTTAAACAATATTAATTCTTCCAATCTGTGAACACAGATTATCTTTCCATTTATTTGTGTATTTCTCCATTTCTTTCATCAATATCTTATCATTTTTAATGTCTTTTACCAAGTTGGTTAACTTATTTTTAGGTATTTTATTCCTTTTGATGCAACTATAGATGGGGATTGTCTTCTTAATTTCTCTTTTGATAGTTCATTATTAATGATAAAATGCAACTGATTTTTGTATATTGATTTTCTATCTTGCAAATTTACTGAATTCATTTATTAGTTCTAATAGTTTTCTGGTAGAGTCTTTAGAGTTTTCTTTATAAAATATCATGTCATCTGTAAATAGTGACAGTTTTACTTCTTCCTTTCTGATTTGAATGCCTTTTATTTCTTTTTCTTACCTAATTGCTCTGGCTAGGACTTCCAGTTCCATGATGAATAAAATTGGAGAGAGTGGACAGTCTTGCATTGTCCCTCATCTTAGAGGGAAAGCTTTTATCTTTCACAATTGAGTACCGTGTTAGCTGTGGGCTTGTCACATACAACCTTTACTATGTTGGAGTACAGTCCTTCTGTACGTACTCTGTTGAGGGCTTTTACCTTCTCCCTCTATGCTAGCCCTGTGTGTATAGCTCGGGCGAATGCCTCCATGCCCATCTGAAAAACCGATTCTTCTTTATTTGCTATAGTATTTGAAGACTCATGAATGCAAGCCCTATGGACTCTAAGAGCTATGAGGTTTGGGGGCCTGTCCCTCAGGTGGCAGTCATAAAATTTAGGACATTAGATGTGTGGACAGGCTCCTTCTAAGTGAAGCTGGCAACTTTTATTGCTGCTGTTGTTGTTATTGTTGTTGGAGCAAACCAGAAGAAGAAGGTGAGGATTTTGAAATGTCCATCAACTCTTCCAGTGTCTGGGGAAGATCCCAGTCAGCAAATAGATACACACTAATTAGAAGCCTGACTGTCAGCAGCAGCTGAGAAAGTATGCTATCAACTGCCTCCCAGGGCTGACTAGTGTGAAATAAAGAACCTATTAAACTGTATCTGGCTAAACACTGCCAGGTGACTGTGACAGAGGCAACAGTAGCTACAGAATAATGGAGGTCTGCATTTCTTGCTGATTTTACTGAAAGTTCCGTATTTAACTCTTATTAATGCAAATCAACATTAACCCAATGTCACAGTCTTTCTCTCTGCATAATACTTTGAAATCACAGTACCTGTAGCCTAAGTTTTCACAATACCAATACATTCACTGAACAGAATTTGAAGAAACTAGAAATTCCAGTTCCTGCCAGTTTCTTGTCAATCAAAGGAAACTGAGAACACTTGTATTTGCTTATCTTGTTCAACATGCACTAAAACGTCTGACTATACAGAAAAGAGAATTGGGGTTGGATTAATTCTTTGCCTAAATATGGACCCAAATAAGTTTTTGGGGAAAGATGATTGCTTGGTTTCTTTGGAATAATAAAATAAAATGTTTGAGGCATTATATTCATAGATTGTTAACCCATCAATAACATAGGTATTCATATGAACATATCAACATATACATTCATATAGCATCTTTATTCTACAATAATTTCCAAGGGGCTAGGTATCACATATTTTTTCAACTGTTAATATTATAGTTAACATATATTTTAAACACATTTACTGATTTCCAAAAATTATGGGTCAGTTATAACAATTTTAAAATCTCCTTTCAACTGGGTTGATGAAAATTTGTTTCAAAAGTTAATTTGGAAATGTATATAAATGAGAATATCAAAACATTTTTAAAAAGAATGCCTGCCATCTGGATATCTAAATGCATTACAGAATTATAGTAGTTCACAAAGGATGACATTGGCATAGAAATAGACTGATGACTGATAGAATAGAGAAACCAACAAACAGATCCATGCATATGGAATTTGACTATACTAACAGTTGCATTTCAAATCAGTAAGGTGCAGATGTTTTAGTAAACAAATGGCATTGGAAAAATTGAATATTCTTTAAAAAGAATGGAATGTTTGATCCTTACATCATACCTTATATAAATACATTCCAGATGGATTAAAGAGCTAAACAATTTTTTTTTAATTTATTTATTTATTTTAGAGAGAGAGAGTTAGACAGAAAGAGCGAGCATGAATGGGGAGAGGGGCAAAGGGAGAGAATCTTCAAGCAGACTCCCCACTAAGCATGGAGCCTGAGGCAGGATTCCATCCCACAACCCATGAGATCATGACTTGAGCCAAAATGCTTAACCAACTGAGCCACCCAGGCACCCCAAGAGCTCAACAATTTTTTTAGTTGAACAAATATGTTAAAAGAAATACAGAAATCTAATGTTATAACCTCTAGGGATGAAAAAGGTCTCCTAGGCAAGACACAAAACCCAGAAGTCAAAAGGAAAATATCGGCATTTTTGCCTAAATATAAATAATTCCTTATTTAAATAAAGTTACTATATATAAAGACACCAGAAAGTTATACAATAAGCAGTAGTCTAGAAAAAAATATTTGCCAAATTTAACTGAAAATAATTAATATCCCATATATGTAAAGATTTCCTACAAATCAAAAAGAAAAAGATAAACCCTTTACGGAAAGTTTGGCAAATGACAGTGTAAAGCAGATGAAAAGGAAGAAGAAGGAGGAGAAGGAGGAGGAGGAGGAGGAGAGAAAGGAAAAAGTACTGTCAGCATTACTTGTAATCAGGGATAGGTATATCAATATATCCATCCAATTAGAATAAACTTAAAATTGGTGAAAACCTATATTTATAAGGATATAAGTAATTCTTGTCATGTATTCTTCGTGAAACAATAAGTTGATTAAGCCTTTTTGCAGGGCAATTAGGAAGTATCTTTCAAAATCAAAATAACATATATCACTTGCCCAAGAATTCCATTTCTAGGAATCTAACCTAAAAAATAATGCTAATAACATGCACACAAACACATTTCTATGAAGACATCACTATTTCCTCAAATCTTTTTTGTAAATCTAAAAATTTAGAAAATACCTCTACTAACACAGGATTAGTTTCATCTGTGATTGACAGAAAAACCCCAAATGACAGTATAACAGTGATTTAAACATAATAGTTTATTTCTTCTTCATGTAAATGCCTGGTATGAAAACTCCATAATTATCAGAGATCTTTCTATCTTGTTTCTGTGCCATCCTCAATATGAGCCTTTTACCTGTGGTCCAATGGAACTGCTCCAGCTTCAGTCATCTGATGCATATTTGAGTTAGCAGGTAGGAAAATAGGGAGAGAAGAGCATGTTCCCTCCCTTTATTTTATTTATTTATTTTTTAAAGATTTTATTTATTGGAGAGAGGGAAAGAGAACGAGCAGGGGGGAGGGGCAGACTCCCTGCCAAGCAGGAAACCCCTGTCCCCTCCCTTTAAGAACATTTATTGAATGTTGCTTACATCACTTTCACTTACATGCCACTGGCCAGAACTTATCCACAGTAATTTGGCCACACCTAAATTCAAGGAGTCTATGTAGTTATTATTATTGGAGTCTATGTCCCCAAATAATATTTGAAGATCTCTTCCTAAGCAGGAGGGAAAAATTGATTTTGCAGGACAGCTCGTATTTTGTCCCATAGTCTGGCCATTTGTCCACTCAAATATTCACCCACAGCTTGCTTTCAACACATAGAGCCTTTTCCAAGAAAGATAGTACCACAGTTCCATATAGCGGTGACTGCATGACTGCAGAATCTCTGGATTATGTGTAATCTCATGGTCTGTCAACAGCTAAAATAAGAGGCAAGTTATCTGCTCCCAAACACATCCACTATATCCCGGTGCAGTTGGAATGGGACAAATACAATAAAACTCCATTTCGAAAAAGAGGAAAATAATCACACAGTCATTGGCCCCAAGCAGTGATAAAATTCTCTGTGATGGAAGACTCTTGGCCTCCTACTATGGCTGTTACTACTTTTATCTTGCTACGGCTATTACTTTAGATTTCTACTAACTGCTTCCAGCTTTAGGTTAAAATAGTCGGCCTTCTTAAATGTTTAGTTACAGATAACAGAAACAACTCTAGCTAGTTTAAACCAAAAGGATTTAGAATAGAGAACGAGGCATTTCAAAATCATTGGAAAGACTATAAAAGCAATCTTTATGCTAAGTCTCTAGAAATGACTCCCAGAACACCCCTACAGAATTGTGCTGACAAGCAAGCTTCTATCCCAACCATGATCAGGAAAATCAGGAAACTGTGTTATTACAAAAGTGTTCTGAGACCCAACTTCCAAAGTGTGGTGAGAAGGAGCTCCCCATACTTCCCATCAACAACATCAACAAACAATTCTCAGAACACCAGCTGGGTGTCCTATAATTCAACTCAATTCTGACACTATTTGCCTGAAGATAGCATCAGATTCTACAGGTTAAGGACTCAGTCTTACAAGGGTCCTCCCATTTCAGATGCCAATTACGATTTCAGATTGTCACCTATGCTTCTGACCTACGAGCTATAGATTAAGGGTTCCAACAAACCCCTCCTTGGACTTTAGCCTTCAGTCACAAGTCCGGCATGTTACCTGTACTTATGACTGCCTGATAACAAATCAGAGGTTCCTATGACGGTTCCTATGACCCCCTTTTTGAGTTCAATTAATTTGCTAGAGCAGTTCACAGAACTCAGAGAAATATTTTGCTTACTAAACCACTGGTTCATTTTAAAAGGGTATACCTCAGAAACAGCAAGATAGAAAAGGTAAATAGGGTAAGATATGTAGGAAGGGGTGCAGAACTTCATGCCCTCTTGGAGAGTGCCATTCTTCCCAGATCTCCACATGTTCATCAACCCAGAAGCTCTCTGAACCCTTTCCTTTTTGTTTTTTATTGAGGCTTCATTATATAGGCATAATTGATTAAATCATTGGCTGTTGGCAAAAGATTCAATCTCCAGCCCCTCTTCCCTCTCAGAAGGTCTGGAGGTGGGACTGAAAGTTTCAACCCTCTAATCACATGATCTATCCCCTGGCAACCAACCTCAGTCCTTAGGTGCAGTCCAAACGTCATCTTATTAACATAACAAGAGACCTTTTTTGTTTTCATCGTGGGAAATTCCAAGAGTTTGGGAGCTAAAAACCAGGAATTGGGGACAAGACCAAATACGTGTAACAATGCATTTTGATCATCTAAATGACCAAATATATATTTCCCATAAATCACAATATTGCGCAAGTCCCATGTCCACACTTCTGCCACCACCACGTCCAGTTCTACACTGCTCTCACTTAGACAAGATTGAGGCCAGCAAAGTGATGCCAAGCACCCTGCTTTATGACACCTATGAAGCTAGGTACCATGCATAGGCCAGTAACTGCTGTTTCATGAAACCAAATACCACTACAACTGAGCTCACCAGCAGAAACAACAGAAGTACCAGATTACCTTTCCAATATATGAATGTATCTGCTCATTGAAAGCTAAGCCCATTGGAACCTGAGTTGTTTGTTAAGGGCGTCTGAGAAATATAGTCTGTAACTGCTCAGCCTCTGTCATTCAGTCAAGCATGTTCCGAAGTACTTGAAATGGACTGCGGTGAGTCAATGTGTAGTATCTGTTACAGGACCAAAAGTCCATCGAGGAAAAAGGAGCTAAATGAACTATGGAACATTTATGCTAAGAAATACTAGCATGCTATTAAAAAGAATACGAACAATAAAATAGAAAGATTTATAGTGTTTTTAAGGCTTATTATAAAATCAAGTGTCAGAAAAACTATGTATATGTGTACTTAAATATACATATTATAGTGTTATATATATGGGGATATATAGTTATATTATGTATAAATACAACTGAATAAATTTAATTATTGTAGAAAAAGACCAAAGTTTGCATAACAAACTGTTTACAATGCTGCCTTGGAAAAGATGGCACAGGAGGGAAAGAGGTAGCCAAAGTGACAAATGCACATTTTTCTTTCAATATTTTTCTATTACTTAATTGTAGATATAAAATAATAATTTTTAAATTATAATTTTACAATGTATATCTATGTACTGACATGAAGAGATGTCTATAATATATTATTAAACCAAGAAAAGCATATTGCAAATTATTATATTCAACAAGATCTCATTTCGCAGAAAATCATATCTACTTCCAGTTATATATGTGTGTTATATTTCCAGTTATATATACTGAATCTGCCTACATTTGCATGTACATATATATGTGTGTATAAATATATATTACATATGCATACATTTGTATATACATATATACATACATGTGTAAACACATACATATTTATATACTTAAATGCTTGTATATGCACTGAAAAAACAATGGAAGTATATACATTATTTAACAGTGGATACCCCCGGGATTGGGATATATTGAAGATAATTGCCACATTTTCCTATGTACACCTTCGTGTTATTTGACTTTTTATAATAAGCATGTAATATTTTTAGATTAAGGACCATTATTTTCATAAAATAATACAAGCTTGTTATTTAAAAAAAATTAAAGCAATGCATAAAGGAACAAAAGGAAAAGTAAAAATTAGTTCCAAAATCTATTGCAACTCTTACTCCCCAGAAATAAATAACAAAATTTGGTAAATATTATTCCAAACATCTTTATATGCCTTTGTCAATATAAGGTAACTATACAGATGGATAAGTAGATAGGAAAAATGGAATCTATTTCTGTTAATATTCAGATAATATATTAAATGTCTTAGAGAAAGTTAAGACTTACGGTAAAAACCAAAGTAATTTTTATACTTCTCAGGTAATTTTATCCATAAGCATCCCTCTCTGAATAAGCCAATATTGTATTAAAGGTTGTAGCCAGTCCATAAAGACAAGAAAAAGTAATGACTGGCTTAAGGATTGGAAAAGAAAAAATGAAAGTCATTATTCCTAATGAATGATATGAGTATCCATGTGGGTAACCCATAGATTTTCATCCAAGTAACTAAAAATAATCAAGTTGGGCAAATTGGCTGGATGTAATATCAACATATAAAAATCAATTAATTGGAAATTTGTTTCTGGCTATTATAAAGAAACATAGACCATAAATACTCTTTTGTCATAAATAATTAGAAAAGTGGACAAATGGGGAAAAGTTGTTTTTAGATATTGAACAACAGGCAACACTGAACTATTATCTACGAGAGAAAGGAAGCAAAGAATATAAGCAATAATTACCTCATCTTTCTGGCTGGAGGCAATATTCAGACCATGGGTGCGGGGAAGGAGAAAACAAAAAAAGCTTGGCAGTCTCACTTAGTTTAGCAGATGGAGAAGGAAATTCAATAAAGTTGAGACAGCTGGAAACTGTGTGGCAGGATTTTGTAGAAGGAGATATTAAGAAAAAGAGCTTCCAAAACTGTCATTGAGGCTCCTTAAGTCCTTGGTATGTACTAGGCTATGCAAGTATAATGTAAAACTCAATGAAAACCAGGCAAAAGGATTGTAAGATGAACAATTACCAGATCTTACACAAGGCAGCAAAGCATCTGAGCTTTGGCCAGTGTAGAGATTCTTTGTCATCACCAGGGCATCCAAGAAACCCCAGAGGGGTCATACCTTGGTAACAGGATTGAAGTGTGCCTAAAATGAAAACTACTCTAGATATGCCATAGAAATGCTTTAAAATAGTAATTAAGTGTATCAAACTAATCTTTAAGTAAGTTAATTGCCTACCAGAACAAAGCACAGCACTCCTTAAAGCAAGACATCGATTATAAATACTCAACAATTTAACTTCATAATGTCTACCATACAATAAAAAAAATTACTATCCATACAAAGAAGCAGGAAATTATATAGCACATAATCAGTGGAAAAAGCAGTCAATAGAAGCAGACCAAGAAATGACAGGGAGGACAGATTAGAAAACAAGAACATTAAAACAGCTATAATAAATATGCTTAATATGTTCAGAGGTTTTAAAACAAAGTAGGAAATGATGAAGGGAGAAATAAAAGATACAGAAAATTAATGAAATGGCTAGATATGAAAAGCAAGTTATATGAAATAAAAAATTTAGAGGATGGGATAAAGAGCAAATTAGACTGTACAGACCTAGCAATAGTATCAAATCAAATTGAAGCACACAAAGAAAGAGGGGGGAAAAAGACAAAAGCAATAAACAGAGCTTCAGTGACCTCTGGGACAATAGCAAGCAGTCTGTCTAGCCGGCATTTGGAGTTTCAGAAGAGAAGCAGTAAGTGAATTAAGCAAGATCACAAGATATAAAGTTAGGAAAAAGTCAATTTCATTTCTCTATACTAATAATAAATAGTTGGGTGTTAAAGTTTAAAAATATATTTACAAAGCCATAAAAATGTGGACTACTTCAAAATATATATAGCAGAAGATGTGCACATCTTGCACACTGAAAATTATAATATATTGCTAACAGATATTTAAAAGATCTAAATAAATGGATAAGTATGCCATATTCATCAACTGAAAGATTTAACATTGTTAAAGATGCCAATTCTCCTCCAATTGGTCTACAGATAAACTCCATTTATATGCAACTGGAGGAAAGACAAATTTTACTCAAAATAAAGAAAGCAGATCAGTGATTACCAAGATGTGGTATGATGATTGACTGCTAAAGGTCATAGGGATCTTGTGGTTACATGGGTATGTGCATTTATCAAAATTTATAGAACTGACCACTTGAAGTGGATACATTTTCTTATTCTGGTAAATTATACCTCAATAAAGAAGATTTAAAAATAAGTCAATTGTATTTCAATACTCCAGCAAAAACTGGAAACTTAAAAAAAAGTAACAACTAAAACAATAATTATCTAAGAATAAATCTACCAAAAAGTATACATCTCTGTGTGTGTACATGTGTGTGCATGTATGTGTGTGCATACATATGTGTGTATGTGTGTTTTCCTCCAGTCTTTTAACTTATGCTTGATTGTATTTTCAGTTGTTAGTATTAGTTAGTATTCTTTTTTTAATGGTCTTTGTACTTGAAAGGGTTTTTATTTCTGTAATTAATTTTTTTCTCTTCAATCTTTTTCTACAATCATGAAAATCCTTTCAAATATTCACATTATCTTATCACATTTTGGCTACTTTATTCTTTGAGATTCTTTTTACTCAGGTTAATATGTTATTTTAATGTCTTTGAAATTATGGAGAACAATGGATCTGAAATGTTTTTGTCTCTATTGCTCTGGATAAATCCCCACATGATATAGATCTTTCATTTTCTTTTAGCTTGTATACATTTCCTCACTTATTTATAGCATTTATGTTTAGATTGTGTGTTTTGTTTTGTTTTCTTCTGGATTATTGCTCATTTTAAAATACGTATTATATTATGTATTTATAACGTATTTTATTTATATAATTATAATATATTATGGTATAATAATTATAATATATTAAATAGGGTAGGTGGTATAGGGCAAATAAAAAGGGGGTAGTTCATGGTTCTGTTTCTGATTTATCATTTTGAAACCATCCACCAAATGTTTTATCTCCTTTGCCCTGATAGCTCATTTTTCCTTAGTGTTTGATGTTTAAGAGATTTAAATAGCTTAAAACAAAGCCCTTAAGTGACATGATTTTGATGCTAAATTATAGCAATTACCGCCCCACCTCCATAATTTACCCCATGTCTTGTCAGGAAATTTCCCTTGTCTAGGGTTATAATTCATAGAAAATGTAAATGAAGAGTAAATATACTTTCTCTTTCAGCTCTACCTTCTCTGCCATTTTGCTGTGTGTTACTGAATTTATATGATACTCCTTACTTCTGCCATGATCTAACTACACCTCAAAATCTAATCACTCTAATCAACATATTTGGATAGGACTGTACTCTTAGGGAAATGGGTTTCCTGCTCAAATTGAAAAAAAATATATTCCAGTTCTCATTTTTGTCCAGTTCAGTCCAATTTCAATGTAGTTGTTGTATTTTATACATTTTAGTATATAGCTAAATCCATACAAAAATGCATAAAATAACTTATACATATATACATTTTTGAGTGTATAAATGCTTCATCCATTGGTGACAACATAAATTTTCCTTTTTCCTTTCATTTATTTTTTTGTGTGGTTTCTGAGAAAAGTAACTGAAATAAAAATGTCTCTGCCAATTTTCATATGGTAATTTAAAAAATTAACCAAATTCATAAAAAGAAAAAGGTACACCAGAAAAGAATTTACACATTAAATATACAAAAAGGGAGAAATCCCTCCGAATAGATTAGTTTCACTCAGTTGTATCTAATACTGGATTATGCTGCTTAGAAATAAAGTGTTTATTTATACCTACTTTAATCAAAAGTTTCCACAGGGCCCCTGGGTGGCTCAGTCAGCTGAATGTCAGACTCTTCATTTGGGCTCAGGTCATGACCTCAGGGTTGTGAGATTGAGCCCCACTTCAGGAGTCTGCTTGTCTCTCTCCCTCTCCCTGCTTGCTCGCTCTCTCTCTCTCTCTCTCTCTCAAGTAAATAAGTAAAATCTTCACAAAAAAAAAAAAATTCCACAAACAGGATATCCCTTAACCATGGGAAAGAGCAGTGACTAGGTGATCTCCAGAAAGTAACTAGCAGAGACCTAAATGTTCACATGATAGGCAAACCAAATTGAGAATAAATGTTAAATCTTCCATTTTTATTTGAATACACACCCACTCTACTTGTGTCACTTTTATTTCTTCATATGTTGTTAGCTTCAGTGATCCTCAAGAAACATTTTCTTCATCAATATGTGCCTAAATAACATACCCTTAAAATGATATAGCTAATTTTTAAAGGAAATATTTGCAAATGATCTATCTAATAAAGAGTTAATATCCAAAGTCTTTAAAGAACTCATATAACTCAACACCAAAACCAAACCAAACCAAACCAAAACAAAAACAGTCCAATTCAAAAATGGGCAGAGGACAAGAATAGATATTTCTCCAAAGAAGATATACAGATAGCTAACAAACACCTGAAAAGATGCCCAATGTTGTCACCGATTTTCAGAGCTGTGCAAATCACAACTACAATAAAATATTACCTCATTCCTGTCAGAATGGCTAATATCAGAAAGGCAAGAAATGAAATATTGGTGAGGATATGGAGAAAAGGGAACCGTTGTGCACTGTTGGTTGATGCAGCTACTATGGAAAACAGTATGAAGGTGGCTGAAAAAATTAAAAATTGGAATACCATACAATCCAGTAATTCCACTTGTGAATAGTCACCCCACAAAACAAAAACATTAACTCGAAAAGACATGCACTCCTATGTTCACTGCAGCATTATTTGCAATAGCCAAGATATAGAAGCAACCTAATGTCCATCAATAGATGAATGGGTAAAAGAATGAAATCTTGTCATTTGTAACAACACAGGTGGACCTAGAGGGTATTATGCTAAGTGAAATAAGTCAGACAGAAAAAGACAAATACCATATGATTTTACTTATATATGGAATCTGAAACACAAAACAAAACAGAAACTGACTCATAAATAGCAGAGAACAAACTGGTGGTTGCCAGAGGAGAGGTGAATGGAGGGATAGGAAGAATAGGTGAAGGGGGTTAGGAGATACAAATGTCCAATTGTAAAATAAGTAAGTCATGGAGATGTATAGTAAAGCATAGGAAATATAGTCAATAATGTTGTAATAACTTCGCATGGAGGCAGATGGTAGCTATATTTATTTTGGTGCATACTGTATAATGTATAGACTTATTGAACCACTATGTCATACACTTGAAAATAATATAACATCGTATGTCAACTATACTTTCATTAAAAATAAATGAATTATAAATATATCATATATAAATAAATATATTCATGCAATGGAAAATTATATAGATGGTAAAAAAGAATAAAGCAGCTCCCTAAGAGTATCTATGGAATAATCTCCAAGTTAAAAATAAATGGAGCAATTCTATATGAATGGATGTGGTGCAATCTCCAAGGTATAATCTTAAAAGCAATACGTAAAATCATGTTTTAGTACTACAGTATTGCAAATGTGCTTCAATGAGAAAAAAAAGAAACTGAGAAAATAATCAGATGCAGTTATTTCCAAATCTAGAAAATTCATATGAATTCAGTATACTTCATTTTTATAAAAAATAACTGATGTTACCATCTCTAGCATCTATTTTCCTTATGAATCCCCCTACTTGCTATTGCAGGCATTCAAGGACCCAGGCTGAAAGAGTAGCCAGCATGTGAAACGTCGTTGAAAAAAGAGTTCCAGAGAATTCTAAATTAGCTATTAAACGTTTGGTCCAGAAATTACACACATCACTTTTGCTCAAAAAACACTGACTGGTCACACACTCTCATACAACCATAGGGTGGTCAAGAGTGTAATTGTACTATCGCCCAGAACATTGAGAACTAGTCTTAAAGACTACCACAGAGTAAATCCCCCAGGAAAAAAATAATATAAGATTATCCAAATATGAATAATCATCAAAGACAATACTTTATGTAAACTTCCTGAGGAGACTAGTTATCATATTAAGTCAGTATTACAAAAAAATAGGAAATAGAAACATAGGACAGTTACATGAGTAAGTAAAGCTATAGATTTCCTATGAGGACAAGCCAAGAACTTAATCATTTTGCGTTATATTACATATTTTATATAAAGAAATTCATTGGCAGGGACAAACATTGTTCATTGACATGTTCTGCCAAAGTTATGATCAAGGTTAAAGAAATAGGGATAGGGACTCGATTCTTTGTTATTTTTGGTGACAGTCATTCTGGAAGGGTTTTTTCACATTGAAGCCAATGATTTATTTTTATCGTTACTTAAAGGTTTTATAGCTTTAAGTGATCTGCTCTTTGGCCAGTAAATTTCTGCTTCACAAATGTCTTTTACAAGTGAAACTATTTCTGGAGAGTTTATAAGATATCACATTATTTAAGTTAAAAAAATGTTTGCTATGTCATAGTGCTTTTAAAAATTAATTTATTTGAAGTTTCTGTTAATAAATAGTTTTATACAGATAAACATAGTTCTGGTGACTTTGATTACCAGAAGCATTTCTTCATTTTTTGGGTGTTGACTCGCTTCTTTCTTATTTCATCATGAATTGCAGTTCTCTGGAGTGATACAAGCAGCTAACTGTGTTACTATTCATTACTGACAGTAAATGACAAAACTTCACTTGTATTGAAATCCTCAGTCTTTTTCAATGTTAATACTTCTAATTATAAAAATAAAAATAATATAAAAAATATAAATTAAAAAAATTTTCAAAAGTCAGAAAAGAGTTTCTGATTCTTCAGAACAATTTCTCCAGTTTCCTTAGGAGATCTCCAAAATGGAAATACTCGTGATATTCATGTAGATTCTAATAAAGCACTAATGTTTTTATGATGTGAACAATCTCAGAACAAGGCTTTTTAGGCTGTTCTTTCAAAATTCCTGCATTCGCTCTAGAAGAGACAAATATGGAAAGATTTGAGTGGTTTAATATCTCAGGTTTATTTATTATCAGTTAATCATTAGACTGACCAAAAGAAAAACAAGCACTTTTTTGACATTATAGGTATTATAGCTGTGTAATGCTTTTTATGTCCCGGAGTAAAACTCCTTTTAAGATCAATAATTATTGGACTACTGATATTTGCTATATGGCATAGTGAAAGTTCAGTGAGATTTCAAGTTTTTCTAATTATTATCTAACCCTTGATGTTATTTCTAAAATTTTTAGTCCTGAGACTACAAAAGAGCATCTTCTAGAGTATCTGTCTTAAAAATGTGAAAATGCAAAATTAAGAATTTGAATGAGATTTCTAAAGTTGATCTAGCTCTGAAAGTCTGTAACTATCATACTTCACATATACACATAGAACCAATTTTCATCTACTTTATTCTTTTGAAGGTTATCTCAAAATAAGCATGAACCAAATTTCTTTACTATAGTCTCTACACTCAAGTCATCCTCTGGAGTGCCTTTGGGAGCCTTCTCAATATTCGCAGGATATCCAATGAAGAGAATTTGAAGGCAATCGTTGAAAACTGAACTTTCAAAAGTGTTAGAAAATACATCACCACTTTTAGGACTTGTTTAAAAACAATCCAAATGTGTAAAAAGATAGTCACCATAAATATTAGCAGAGTAGTATAAAGGTGAATTAAGTTCTCAAGGGCAAAGTGTATGTCTGTTTTGTAATTACTCTATGCATAAACTTGACGCATAGCAGGCATACAACAAATACTTGTTTATTAAATTGAATGGTTGAAAAGTCCAACTATAGCATAGTAGTTAAATAAATTACTGAATAATCCACTCAGCTGACTATCATAAATTGTTTTTTGGGAAACAGATTCTTATATTTTGATGGGATAGAAACTAATTTGCTATTTCTGGGAGGGCACTTTGCCTTTGTATATATAAAAATTTTTTAAATGGTCATACCAGTTGCTCTAACAATTTTATTTCTAGAAATTTGTTATAAGAAAATAATTATAACATGTGTAATCATTTAGCTACAAAGAAGTTGCAGGATTATTCAAATTAGCCAAAATTTATGGAAACTATTTTGGTCTTTCTTTTTCTTTCTTTTTTTTCATATTTTCTGCCATGTGCTTATGTTATTTACTTATCATTTTAGATTTAAAAAATTATGTCAGAGAAAAAGGTACTACCATTAACAACAAAATTTAACTATTCTATAGGCACTATAGCCAAGAAGAAAAATTACTAGAAAATCATAAAACTTTATGATTATAAAAAGGGTAAAACAGAATTCTGACAACTGTTAAAGAGAATTAAAATAATTTATAAATGATGCCATTGAAGACCTACATAAGTGTTTTGGTAACGTCTTTCCAACCCCTCCTTTAGCCTCATTGCTATACTACCATCATTTTTTCCCCTTCATGCCTAGGTAATTATTTTTCTGTCTAGTTGTTCTATCAATTATTGGCAGTGAAGTATTGACCTCTTCAACTATTAATATTAAATTGTCTATTGCTCTTTAATTCTGTTAGCTTGGGCTTCATGTATTTTTTGGCTCCGTTATTAAGCTGCATAGGTTTTAATTGTTATATCTTCCTGATGAATTGACCCTTTATCATTACAAAATATACCTCTTTTTTTCATAACCTATATTTTCTCCTAGTCTATTTTGTCTGATATTTGTACAGTCACTCTAGCTTTTTGATTGGTTTAATCTATTTGAATTTAATGTGTCTCTTATAAGCTCCATAGATCTGGATTCTGTTTTTCAATCCAGTCTCATAATTTATGCTTTTAATTTGGATGGTTTATTTCATTTTTAATTAACATAACTAGTGATATGGTAGGATTTACAACTGCCATTTTGCCATTTGCTTTCTACATGTCATGTTTTTTTTTGTTGTTGTTGTTCTTTCATTTCTCCATTAGTCTCTTTGTTGTTAGGTATTTTCTAGTGTACTATTTTACTTCCTTTGTTGTTTCTTAAACCATGGTTTTTAGGGGCGCCTGGGTGGCTCAGTCGTTAAGCGTCTGCCTTCGGCTCATGCATTCTGGGATCGAGCCCCACATTAGGCTCCTCCGCTGGAAGCCTGCTTCTTCCTCTCCCACTCCCCCTGCTTGTGTTCCCTCTCTCACTGGCTGTCTCTATCTCTGTCAAATGAATAAATAAAATCTTATCTATCTATCAATCAATCAATCAATCAATAAACCATGTTTTTTAAGTTACTTTCTTGATGGTTGTTCTGGGGCTTGCAATGTACATCTTAATTTAAAACAATCTAGTTCAGATTAATACTAAGTTAATTCCTATAGTATAGTAAAACTTTGCTCCAATATAGCTCTTTCCCCCTCCTCTACTTTGTTCTATTTTTATCACACAAATCACATTTTTATATTAGCCTATCAATACAGTTCCATAATTAGTTTAATTCAATTGTTTTTAAATCAATAAGAGAAGAAAAGAGTTAATATTTCCCAGTGTAAATTCCTCTACTGATGCTCTTTAGTCCTTTGTGTAGATTTGAATTACCATCTAGTGTGCTTCTTTTTCAGAGTGACAGGCTCACACCAGAGTGTACTAGCAACATATTTTTTCACTTTATGCTTATATAGGAATGTTTGTTTCTCCTTCAATTTTGAAGAATAGTTTTGTTGGATATCAAAATCTTGGTTAACAGTCTTTTCTTTTCAGAAAATGTCATCACGCTCTGGTCTCTATGGTTTTGACGAAAAATAAGTTATTAAACTCATTGAGGATCCTTGTATTTGTACCTGAATTGCTTTCAAGTAGTTCTCTATGTCACATATGTGTGTGGATGTGGTTCTCTTTGAGTTTTTCCTACTTATAGTTCATTGAGTTCATTGATAGATGAGTAGATTAATGTTTTCCATCAATTTTGGAAGTTCTTGGACAGTATTTCTTCAAATATTTTCCTGTCCCTTTTTCCAATCCTCTTCTTCTGGGACTCCCGCTATGCATAAGTTGGTAAATTCATACGTGCTCCATATGTCTCTGAAGTTGTGTTCATTTTCTTCATTTTTCTTTCTGTTCCTTATACTGGATAATCTATTAATTTATCTTCAAGTTCACTAATCCTTTCTTCTAACTTCAAGCTCACCAGTTCTTTCTTTTGCAAGCTTAAATCTGTTGTTAATCCCTTCTATTTTTTTCAACTATAGTTATTATATTTTTCAACTCCAGAATATTTGTTTTTTCTTCCATAATTTCTAGCTCTATTGATTTTCTCGATTTGGTGATATATAGTTGTTTTACTTTTCTTTAGTTCTATAAACATGATTTTCCTTTAGTGCAACATTTGGGCACCCTCAAAGATAGTTCCTATTGACTGTTTTTATTTTTCTGTGTATGGGCTGTCCTTTCCTGTTTATATGCATTTCTTCTAATTTTTTGTTGAAAACTGGAACATTTAGATAAGATCATTGATTCTCCTTGTTCATGGTAGTCCTGCTCTACCACAAACACTGAATTAGTGAATACTGAACTACTGTTCCTAGAGGATATATGTATGTATACATATCTCACATAGATTTTAATCTTAAATTCTGAAAAAAAAAATCCTGGTAAACTCTCTTTTTTTATTTTACAAGAGAGAAAATGAGGTTTAGAAATGTTAAGTAACTTGTGTGAGGCTGCCCTACTACTATCTCCATTCTTTTTTTTTTTTTTTTCAAGATTTATTTATTTATTTTAGGGAAAGAGAAAAAGAGAGCATGAGTGGGCAGGGGAGTGGGTGAGGGAGAGAGAATTTCAAGCAGACTCCATGTTGAGCATGGAGCCCGAAGGGGGCTTGATCTCACAACCCTGAGATCATTACCTGAGTCAAAACCAAAAGCCAGACACTTAACTGACTGCACCACCCAGGTGCCCCTGTCTCCATCTCTTGATCATCACTGTGTGAAAGCTAAAACAATAAGGCAGAGTATCACCTTCTCTGACCTCATCTGGGAATATGTGCATTGGACGACTTAAATTTTTTGCCATTCCACACATTCACAATCACATGAATGACTGGAAAAGCACCATGAGTATTGATTTTGATGTTACAAGTAAGTTTTAGCACATAGGTGAATTTACATATATGAAATCTGTGCATAATAGCAATCAACTGCATATTACAGCAACTCTATAATCAGACCCCCTCCCAATTTTGTTGTTACTATTTTGTTGTTGTTGTTGCTGCTGCTGCTGCTATTTGTTTAGTGACTTTCCAGGACTAACTCCAAACAGTATTCTATTTCCTGGTGTGTGGCCCCTGCAATCCTTGCTTTTTATCTATTATCTATCTATCTATCTATCTATCTATCTATCTATCTATCTATCATCTACTTTTTGTTTATAGTTTTAAGCCTGGATTTGTAGGGTTCACCCATGGGTCAGTCAGTAGTTGGTCAGGAGATTTACTTGAGCCAATAAACCTTACAGTCTTTCCAAGGGCTCTGTATCCATGCTGAGGCACACACTCAAGTTCAGGCAGTTTGTATGTCTGCATTAGTCTTCATTGCTGCGTGTACAGGGCCCAAGGTCAGCCAGATATTGATAAATAACTGGGGCTTCCTTTCTGTTTTCCTGGGCATGTGCCCAACTCACACATGTATGTGGATTTCTAGATCCCCAGGAATATGTTGAGACTTTTCAAAACCCTTTAAGATTGTGTCATTTGCTAGATCTTCCTCTCATAGTTTTTGGCCAGTCTCATTTGTCTCAACATGTATTGCAGCTACCTATTGCAGCTAATTGCACTTGTTTTTGACAATGACCCGGAAATAGGGCTTTCCTACCAAGCTGAACTCCAAGTCAGGCTAAACTGTAACAATGTTCTGGAAATGGAACTTTTCCAGAGAGCTGCAAGTTTTGTCAAATAATGACAACATTCTGGGGAATGGGGCTGTTTGCAGAGCTCTAAGACAAATCTGTGGCTCTCATGGCTGTGAGGCTGGTAGTTGTCAATAACTACTGTGCCATGGAAGGTGGGTAGGCATAGGAATATGCTCAAAATAAACTCCATTGACCCTACTTTTGTTACTAAATTTCAATAGCTTTTCTTAAACATTTTCTATTTTGTAGTATCCTATGGTTAATTTCTAGAGTTCTGAAATGGTTGATTTTTTTAAAAAAGATTTTATTTGAGAGAGAGAGAGCACAAGCAGGGGGAGCAGCAGAGGGAAAGGGAGAAGCAGGCTCCTCGCTGACTGGCAAGTACAATGTGGAGCTTGATCCCAGGATCATGACCTGAGCCAAAGGCAGACACTTAACCGACTGAGCCACCCACGTGCCCTTGAAATGGTTGATTTTGATAATTTTTTTCTAGTATTTTTGTTGTTGTTCTTACGGAGGGGATTTACCAAGGTTCTCACTCTGCCATTCTGAAAGTTCCACTTTGGGCAATTATTACTTTTTTTAAGATTTATTTGTTTATTTGAGAGAGAGAGAGTGGGAGAAGGGGCAGAGGGAGAGAATCTTCAGGAAGATTTTCTGCAGATTCTCTGCCAGACACAGGGCTTGATCTCACAACCCATGAGATCATGACCTGAGCTGAAACCAAGTCCAATGCTTAACTGACTGAGCCATCCAGGCACCCCCGGGCAATTATTTTTATTGCTTTGTTTGGAAACTAACTTTTGTAGCAGCAGCCTATATCTTTCTTCATCATCATATTATGCTTACCTTATGTACCTTTCCCAGTTAAACTGATAAGCTAATCAATTTTAATATAGTCATTTTGTTTTTCATTTATTCACAGTTTTTTGAGCATGCACAACACACAAAATTCTTTGCTATTTGCTGTGAGGGATATTAAAAACTTCAGACACCTACCTCACCCTCAAAGACCTTACAGTTAAATTGATATAGGTAGGCACAATATGGGTAAATATAAAAACTTGAATTATGTAATAAGTTCCATAAAAAAAATACTCAACTTAAACAGTTCTAAGGAGTGATAATTTACCTACAGACATTGCGAATGCTTCATGAAGTCATGGCATAAAAGTTAATATATTCATGGGTGATAATATCCCATTCTAGTTTCTAAATGTTTATTTTTTAATAGGTCAACTTATCCAAAGTGTTACATGAATGTAGGTATTTTAATCACTGACACAAATCATTAGACACATTTTGGAGCAAGCAGGTTTTCAATGCCCCTCAAATCTTACTATACCAATGACATTCTGTTCTAACTGTTCTATGGCATAATCATCCTTAGTTATTTCCACTTTTCCTTCAAGGTTACAAAACCATTTATTATTTGCTGTGTCTATTATTATAACCATTTGAAAGTTATAGTGAGAAACACATTTTTGTTGGAGGACAAGACTAGTATTCTGCATAACTGGAGAAAACTAAAAGCATAAAGTCCCAAATTAACAGCCCAACATTGCAGATATTTACATGATAAGAAAGTACCAGCTTTTATTTCATCTGAGAGCAAGTTGGTCGTGTCCATATTTGGTACAATAGAAGATGTTGAATGAACGAATGGGGCATCTGTGGAAGCCCAAAGAGAACTAACATCTTCCAAATAAATGTCTGGGTGAAAATAAACAATCAAAGAACAGGTCTGTTCAATTCCACTGTGGGCTCTAAAAATAGTTATACATGAAAATAGAGTCAAGTGTTTTACAAAGGACCTTGGCAATAAGAAGTGCTATTCCAGTGAGGTGTAAGTCCTAGGAATTCAAAGAGTTGAGCACAGCAACTAAATGGCTAAGTTATAAACACAGGGAGAAACATTAGTAATAATGACATGCATGGTGGGAACCCCTGTACAGAGCACCATAAATCTGACTGACTAACGTCAGCAAGACACAAAACAGCAGCCGAAACAAAAGATCTGAAAAACATGCTGAAAAAAGGTCAGTGGGGAACTATGAATAACTTAGCAGGAATAATAATGGACAATACCAGCCAGTCTTTCTACATGATCAGAGCATTACGATTTGAAAGTACTCAAATAAAGATGAAATACTAGATGTTAAAATGCATTCTGTGTGTTTACTGGAAGGTGGTTCATGTTAATCCTTTTAAATCTCTGCTCAGTATTAAAGCTTAGAGAATCCTTCATATGGTAGCAAGGAGTCCTTTTTCAAAAGAAGTGTAATGGAAGGATAATCCTAATATTTGTTGCTTGATTTTTAGTCTTCATTCAGCTCATGTGAAATTGGGACTCGTTTTGCAAGTTGATTATAAATCTCAAAATTTAGCCAAAGCATACATGAGTGAGTTCCAAATTATCCATCACATGAAGTAGGGGAGTGGGGATGTTGAAGCTTCAGCTCTAATAATGATGCTGTCATTTTCTATAAATGTGCTACTTTCTGGATGCCTTAAGCTATCAAGAAGTTTTTACAATAACATACTTATTAGGAAGAATAAATCTGAATACCACAACAAAGATTACTGCTTGAGATTTTGAGTTCTGCGTTGTTCCCATGGGGACACTTTGTGTGGAATAAAATGGCTCAGCAGCCTCCTGGTCACTTAATGTGGCACAACAGCACTTGAATTAAAAGCCAGGTCAATTGATGCTGATCCGTAATTCTCCTAAGCATACCAGAGGTAGTGACTAATTTTATGTGTTGACTTGGCTAGGCCACAGTAATGAATTTTTTGTTAAACATCAGTCTAGATGGCGCTAGGAAGGTATTTCTTCAATGTGATTAATATTTAAATCAGTAGACTTTGACCAAGGCAGTTTATTCTCCATAATGTGGGTGGGCCCCATTTAATCAGTTGAAGGTCTTAAGAGAAAAGACTGAGGTTGTCTGAGGAAGAGAGAATTCTGCCTACAGATTGCCTTTGGATTGGAGACTAAAACATCAACTTTTTTCTCAGTCTCTAGCTTGCTGATCTGCATGTAGATTCTGGATTTGCCAAACCCCACAATCACATGAGCCAAGCCCTTAAAATAAGTCTTTCTCTCCCTCTCTCTCTGTCTATATACACACACACATCTAATTGATTCTGTTTCTTGAAGGACATAGATTAATACACCAGGCAAAAGAGAAACCCTCTGACCTCTTCCATGTTTGTCCATCAGTGTGTCAATCACCTGTAAAGGTAAGTGGGTTGACCATCTTGAGCAATGCTGGACTGTGGTATAGATATATATGCTGAATAGAATTCCTGTAGCTATTGACTTGAGGTACTCTGCTTTCCCTTAACATTGGCATGAATGATATACCTCTGAATGCTTCTGTTTTCCAGTTGCCTAGTAGAAGTGAAAGCGACTTATTATTAGCACTGAAAACTGAATTACAACATAAAACCTGCTGGCTTTCTGCATTAAAAAAAATAATGATAACGATCCTATTTCAATACCAGTACGAAGTGTTTTGATATGTTTTTCTAGTAGTGGTAATGTCTTGAGATATGCTGTATGTCCACATTTTCTTAGTTTTCATTTTTAAAAAAGATTTTATTTTTGCGCTCATGTGCTAGAGAGAGAGAAAGAGAGCACACTAGCGGGCAAGCAGGAGCGGGAGGTGGGGGGAAGGGAGGGGCAGAGGTAGAAGCACACTCCCTGCTGGGCAGGGAGCCCAATGTGGGACTCAATTCCAGGACCCTGGGATCATGACCTGAGCCAAAGGCAGACACTTAACCAACTGTGCCACCCGGGCACCTGTTAGTTCCCATTTTTGACCAACAGTAGACAATAAGATATTTACAAATTCAACCCACTTCACCTCAATTCAAAAACATTTGGTGAGGGCCCACTATGTTCAGTGGTAAAGATAAAAAGATGAGGAGTAACTTTGCCTTGAAAGAGGTCCCTACTCAGTGGGAAAACAACATATAAACAGGTTTTTTTTTTTTTTTAAGAATGAAAATGTCTAAGGCAATGGATTAAAGGCATTTTTAGTTCATCTTTCTATTTCAAACCCCATCAAAAAGAGAAAATACATAAAAATAAAATCTTCCTTAAGACAAAGAAATTGCCTGAACTCCTAACTTTACATTATGACACACATCTGGCCTGAGAGAAGAAAACATGCTTAGTACCAACACATATTATTTTAGATATTGAGCCAGAAACAAACCTCTCTCCGCCAATTGTCATATTCTAAAGGACATACACCATAATATATATTTTTATTAAAATGCCCTGTTAGACTGACTTATTCAACTTGGAATTATGAAACAGGTATGTTAAAGGAAAAACTATGGTGTACCTGTCATTTCTGTTGTCCATGACTTAGCTTCTCTGCCAAGGACAGAACTCAATAGAAAGGAGAATTGAAGAACTAAAAAAAAAAAAAAAAAGATTATTCAGGCCAGGTTGCTACATTTAGCCATCTAAGAAGATATTTGTTCCTCGAGCAAAGGAAATAACTTGATGAGAGCATTGTTTGTAATAAATTTCAAGACCATCCTTCAGCAGGTCCCATCACCATTCAAAGCCCAGTAATATTCAGAAAAGATATTATCGAGGGACTATGCCTAAAAAGCATAAAGAAAAAGGAAAAAATAGACTGGAAGCAAGCAAGAGAGAGAAACAAAAAGCAGCTGAAAAACACAGGAATGAATTACATAGTTCTACATAGTAGAATTGTAAAGAAAAATTTATCGTTTCTAAAAAAATTGTAAAAGTTCAAAATAATCATATGAGTACAAAAAGCGATCACAAGACCATGGGAAAAAAATGAAAAGCATTTTTATAAGACTTGGGAATTAAAGACAAAAACATTGTAGAAATAACCCCCAAAATGGGATAAACGCTACTGAAAAAGTCAGAAATATAAAGAGTAAGTTACAGAAAATATCATCAAAAGAAATGAACAACTCTATATGGGGAATTTCAGAGGAAATAATTTGCAGAGATCTAACATATGCAAGATGGTTGTTTCTGAAGAAGAGAAAAGAAGTGGTTTGGAAGTCATAAGGACTTCACATAGATTTCTGGTTCTCCACTCATTCTAGGCACATGGTATGATTGCAAGTCCTCATTCCTTTGATAGGCATGTGGCTAGATTGCACCACAGAAATGTGAACAATAAAGGCTTTAGGAGTTAGAGTGTCATTTACTACATTCCCTTTTCTCCCCATTTGGTTCAACAATAGAAGCGTGTATCAAAAAGGAGGCTTCAATACTGCCTGGTATCACTTAAGTATGATATCTTAAAAAAAAATAAAAAGAGTCTTAACTCTTAGAAAGTAGAAAAGTGGTTGCCAGGGGTGGGGGGGGGGAATAGGGAGAGGTTGATGAAAGGGTACAGACTTTCAACTATAAGATGAGTAAGGTCTGAAGATCTAACGTATAACAAGGTGATTATAGTTGGTAACACTATTATATGATTGAAATTTGCTAAGAGAGTAGAACTTAAATGATGAGTAGAGCTCATTAAAAAAAAAAGTAGGTGAGGTGATGATATGTTAACTAACTGGTGGGAATCCTTCCACAATGTATACATGTATCAAACTACCACGATGTACACTTTAAATACATCTTACAATTTTATATGTCAATTATACCTCAATAAAGCTGAAAAAAAATTAAAAAGAAGAGGCTTCATTACCTTGACTTCTTAGGTAATAATAATCATCAGAGCCCTGGTGACCCATGTTGTACTTGTAGTATTAGCAGGAAATAAACTTTCATGTGTCAAGCCACTAAGATTTTAATTCGGCAGCATAATTTATACAACCTGGTATGGAAAAATCTTTCAAG
Source organism: Ursus americanus (assembly GCF_024610735.1). Lineage (NCBI taxonomy): Eukaryota > Metazoa > Chordata > Mammalia > Carnivora > Ursidae > Ursus > Ursus americanus. The sequence goes on from NC_142143.1 coordinate 29,913,338, forward strand.
AAAAACAGGATATTTGAAGTCTTAGAATAGTTTTATGCTTTAGTAAGTTCAGAAGTATAAATGATACCAACTTATAAAAAATAGTATTTGAAAGTTTAATTATCTACATTTCCTCTATACATATTTTTGTTAATCTCACCAATGCATTTAATTTTTTTATACTTTCAATGTGTGCCAACTTAAATCAGAAGTAATCAAAGACTTAAAACTACAATTTTTTTTGTTTGAAATTCACAAAACTAAGTATAAAGACATATAAATGACTTTCAAGCGATGAACTGGCAAGGACTATTTGCTTCCCTCACTTGTGAGCTACTTGAAGCAAGACTGTTTTTTCTTCTTCTTCTTCTCTTTCTCTCTGTTTCTGTCTCTTTCTTTCTTCCTTTTTTCTTTCTACCAAATATGTTCCCTAGAATTGTATAGATGTTAAATAAAGTTTTCTTGAACAGAATTGAATTATTACTTCTTTCAGTATTGGCATGTAGATCATTCAGACTGATCTGTTTGACTAAGAATTATGATTGGAACCATTTGGAATCTACATACTTATGTATGATTAAAAAGATTTCTAGAATTTCCTTACTTTTGATAGCATGGCTTTTATTTAAATCAACTTAGCTGAATGTATTGTAAGTTAAGTTTGGGATTGAACAATTGTAAAAGAGATGATTGATAGAAGCCATTATATAAGTATTTCAAAGTAATCCTTCATAAACTGGTTTAGAAATGACCTAACAGCATTTTACAATTAAAATGAAGTTCAAATTGAGACATCTGAAAATGTAACTGACAGGGTTTTACTCTTTCTTTGAAAGCAAAGTGATCAATCATGTTCTGACAAATGAATTACATGCATGAGACTTACCTTTAAATATTTAAAATATTTCAGTTTAAACCTCTTTTTAAAAATACCATAATTCTTCTCCACTACACACCCAACTCTATCTAGATAATGTATGTGGTCCTGAGAAACCTCCAAAGATCTTTCACCTTTATCTTTAACACAGAAGAGAGGTAGTTAGAGGAATTGTTTTCAGGTAAGTCATGTAAGTACAATAAACTCTGATCCTCTTTGGGCTCACACTTTAGTTCCAGTCCTTGACCAAATATGTAACACTGTCCTTGATTTCCCCTATGTCTCATCACTATTACTCACTATCCTTTGCTCTTTCTTTCTTTTCCTCCTCTTGTCCTTTGATTGTAGATAATTTATTGAATTCTATTCTGAGCTCTACTGTTCTGTTCCCTTTGATAATTTCTTCAACTTTTATGACTAAAAATATTATCCCCACACTGAAGATTTCCAATTTAATCTTATAAACCCTAACAAATTTCCTGAACTCCATATCTTCATTTTCAGTTTCCTGCCAGACATACTGAATGGAATTCTCTGCAAACTCAGCATATCTAAAAACTAATCTTACTATCTCTCCTGGGTATTTCTTATCAGATTGTAGACCAGTGGTTCTCAATTCAAGTTTTGGAGAGGGATGGGATTGTTGGGAGGTTGAGGTTGAATCAGAATCATGTATAGAGGCTTTCAAAGCAAGCTCTCTCTACATAAATGTGTCAGAATTTCCTGGGGCAGGGAACTGAGGAAGTGGACATAAAGTGAAAAAAGGCTTATGGGTGATTTTGCCCAACCTTAATCCCCCAGTACCTCAAACTGACAAAGGCTGTATTAGGCTCTTGGATATCCAAACTCCCTCTTCCTTGTCCATTCCTTGCAATTGCCACCACCATATGTGACCAAAGGTGAGGAACTTCTTATTTACACCAGAAGAAGAGAAGAGAAAGAATAGGGGCTGGCAAATTCTGTGAAATGGTCCTAATTCTGAAATATCTCCAACACCTGTTTCATGTTCCTTACTTCCATTCCTTCTACAGCTGGCTTTCTTCAGGATTACCAGGATTATCTTGACTTTTGCAATGACCTAATAAATGACTTCTCTACCTTTAGTCTTTTTTCTAAACTCATCCACTCTGCATACTGCTACCAGATGTATAAACATAAGTTATACCTGTGTGTGTATATGTATGTAATTGAAATATTATGTATATTATATACATATATTTATGCTATTACATATTATATATATTACATATAGGTGTATGCTATATATTATATATGTATTATATATGTAACATATATTATGTCTATATATAACATATATATGTAATATATAATGTACATAATATATACGTAATTCAAGTATAATTTAAATGTGGTAATATTAATCAGTATTTCATGTACACTTGGATGAATTTTAAAACTTCATATAGTCACATAACCACCATGACTGTCACAGGACAGAACATTTCCATTGCCTGAAAAAGTTTCTCATGCCTCTTTGCAGTATATTCCATCTCCCAACATCCAGCCCGTAACACACCACTGATCTAATGTAGTTTTATTTTTTTCTAGATTCAAATAACTGGAAACACACATCATGTAGTTCTTACATCTCTCTTCTTTTATTGAGTATAGTGCTTTTGAGATTCATCCTCATTATTGCGTATATCAATATACTGTTTCTACTTATTGTTTGATAGTTATTTCAAAATATTTCTGTATCACAATTTGTTTATCCATTCACTAGTTGTTGGGTATTTGAATTGTTTCCAATTTTTAGTTAATATGAATCCAAGTATTAATGTGGACTTATGCTTTCATTTTCTTAAATAAATATTTAGGAGTAAGATTGTTTATTATACCATTTTACCTTTCCATCACCAATGCATGAGCAGTCCAATTGTTCCATACCTTTGCCAACATTTGGTATTGTTAGCTTTTTTTATTTAGCCATTTTAGTTGATGTGATGCGGCATTTCACTGGGGTTTTAATTTTCATTTTCCTGATGACTAATGGATGTAGAACATATTTTTCTGTGCTTATTTGACATTTATGCGTCTTTTCTGAAATGTCTGTTGAAATCTTTGTATTTTTCAAAGTTTTATCCTTTAATTTTTAAGTTGTAATAGTTCCTTTTATGACATGGATACAAATATTTTCAGATATATATTTTGTATATATTTTCCTCCTACCCTTTGACTTACCCTTTCATTTTTTTAACAGTGTCTTCTGAAAAGCTAAAGTTTAAATTTTGATAAAGTCCAATATAACCATGTTTTTCTCCCATGTTTCATGCATTTTGTGGCATACCTAAAAAAAAACAATCTTTGCTTAACCTAAGGTCACAAAGATTTTCTCCTTTTCTTCCAGAATTTTTAAGGTTTTAATTCCTACATTTAATTCTTACAATCCTTTTGGGATAATTTGTGTATATCAAATAAGATAAGAGCCAAAGCTCCTATTATTTGCATAGAAATCTCCAATTATTCCAGCACTATTTGTTAAAAAGACTATTCTCTGACTATTGAATTGCTCTGGCTCTTTTGCTGAAATTGTTGCTGTCCATTCTATTTTGCTGATCTATATATTAATCCTAATGCCGGTATCACATTGTCTTGCTTACTAAGGTTTTATGATAAGCCATAATATCAGGTATTTTAAGTCTTTTAATTTTGTTGTTTTCATCAAGAAACATATTTTCATCAAGAATCGTCTTGGCTATTCTAGATAGTATTTCTATACAAATTTAAGAATAACCTTGTTAAATTCTATGAAAAGGCCTCATACATTTTTGGTTGGAATTACGATTCTATAGACCATATTGGGGAAAATTTGAAGTCTTCATACTATTAATCCTTCCAAAAACCTATATATCTCTCATTTATTTAGATGTTCTTTAACTTCAACAATGTTTTCTAGTTGATAGGATTTGAACATATTTTGTTAAGTGTTCTTGGTATTTCATATTTTATGCTATTTTAATGGGTATTATTTTTTATTTTTTTATTTTTACATTTTTAAAGATTTATTTGTTTATTTGAGAGAGGGGGTGGTGCCTGGGTGCCTCAGTCAGTTAAGTGGCTGCCTTCAGCTCAGGCATGATCCCAGGGTCCTGGGATTGAGTGCAGCATCAGGCTCCCTGCTCCACAGGGAGTCTGCTTCTCCCTCCGCCCCTCCTCCCACTCATTTTCTCAATCTCTCTCTCTCAAATAAATAAATAAAATCTTTAGAGAAAGAGAGAGTGTGAGTGAAGGGAGGGGCAGAGGGAGAGAGAGAATCCTCAAGCAGACTCCTTGATAAGCACTGAGCCCAGTGTGGGGATCAGTCCCAGGACCTGGAGATCATGACCTGAGCCAAAATCAAGAGTTGGACACTCAACCGACTGAGCAACCCTGGTGCCTGAGGTATTGCTTTTTAAATGTCGTTTTCTAGTTATGCCTTGTTTATATAAATAGAAATACAACTGATTTTGTATGTTGACTTTGTGCAAACTTGTTAAATTCATTTATAAATTTTTGTTGCTTTTTTGTAGAATCCTTAGGATTTTCTGTGCCTTCAACAAATACAGTTTTACTCCTCTATTACTATTTATATGTTTTTATTTGTTTTGTTTTGGTTTTGCCTTATTACCCTGGCTAGATCTTCCAGTACAACATACAAAAGAAGTGGAAAGAGGGACATATTTAGCTCTTTCTAAATCTAGGGGCAAAATAATCAGTGTTTCAATATTAAATATTATGCTAGCTACATGCAAAAGAATGAAACTTGATCACTATCTCACACCATACACAAAAATAAACTCCAAATGGATGAAAGACCTCGATGTGAGACAGGAATCCATCAAAATTCTAGAGGAGAACATAGGCAGCAACCTCTACGACATTGGCCAAAGCAACCTTTTTCATGATACATCCCCAAAGGCAAGAGAAACAAAAGATAAAATGAATTTATGGGACTTCATCAAGATTAAAAGTTTCTGCACAGCCAAGAAAACAGTCAGAAAAACTAAGAGGCAGCCCATGGAATGGGAGAATATATTTGCAAATGACACTACAGATAAAGGACTGGTATCCAAGATCTACAAAGAACTTCTCAAACTCAATACACGAGAAACAAATGAACAAATAAAAAAATGGGCAGAAGATATGAACAGACACTTTTCCAATGAAGACATACAAATGGCTAACAGACACATGAAAAAATGTTCAAAATCATTAGCCATCAAGGAAATTCAAATCAAAACCACACTGAGATACCACCTTACACCAGTTAGAATGGCAAAAATAGACAAGGCAAGAAACAACAATTGTTGGAGAGGATGTGGAGAAAGGGGATCCCTCCTACATTGTTGGTGGGAATGCAAGTTGGTACAGCCACTCTGGAAAACAGTGTGGCATCCCTTAAAAAGTTAAAAATTGAGCTACCCTATGATCCAGCCATTGCACTACTGGGTGTTTACCCCAAAGATACAGACGTAGTGAAGAGAAGGGCCATATGCACCCCAATGTTCATAGCAGCAACGTCCACAATAGCTAAATCGTGGAAGGAGCCGAGATGCCCTGCAACAGATGACTGGATTAAGAAGTTGTGGTCCATATATACAATGGAATATTACTCAGCAATCAGAAAGAACGAGTTCTCAACATTTGCTACAACATGGACGGCACTGGAGGAGATAATGCTAAGTGAAATAAGTCAAGCAGAGAAAGACAACTATCATATGATTTCTCTCATCTATGGAACATAAGAACTAGAATGATCAGTAGGGGAAGAAAGGGATAAAGAAAGGGGGGGTAATCAGAAGGGGGAATGAAACATGAGAGACTATGGACTATGAGAAACAAACTGAGGGCTACAGAGGGGAGGGGGGTGGGGGAATGGGATAGACCGGTGATGGGTAGTAAGGAGGGCACATATTGCATGGTGCACTGGGTGTTATACACAACTAATGAATCATCGAGCCTTATATCAAAAACCGGGGATGTACTGTATGGTGACTAACATAATATAATAAAAAATCATAAAAAAAAATAAATAAAATAAAATAAAATAAAATAACAATAAATAAATAAATAAATAAATAAATAAATAAATAAATATTATGCTAGTTATAAGTTTCCCATAGACATCCTTTGTCATATTGAGGAATTTCTATTCTATTCCTGGTTTATTGAGAATTTTCAATTAGGAAATGATATTAAATTTTGTCAAATGCTTTTTCTGTATCTATAGGGATGAGTGTATCATTTTTTCTTCACAGTCTGTTAGTAGGTGAACTCCATTGAATAGTTTTCAAATGTTTGAACCAATATTGCATTCCTCAGATAAATACCACTTTGTCACATTGTATTTTTTCTTTATATATTGCTGGATTATGTTATTTTTGCTAAATGTTAAAAGTTATAGTTCAACTCATTTGATCTACTTCTTCTTGTTCAATTGCTTGCATTGTTTCTGACAATGTTATGTCTTATTTTTGTTCCTCTGTATGTAACTTTCTTTTTTTGGCTACTTTTAAGATTTGATCATTGGTATTGAGTATTATGCACTTTGATGTAGTTTTCTTCATGTTTCTTTTGTTTGTGATTTGTTGAATTTTTTGAACTGTGGGTTAATGGTTTTCATCAAATTTAGAAAATTTGGGCCATTATTTTTTCAAATATTTTTCTCTCCTTCCTTCTCTCTTCCATCCAGGGATTCCAAATACATGTAGATTAGGTTGCGTGAAGTTATCTCATAATTCCCTGATGCTTTGTTCATATTTTATAAATAAAAACATATTTATTGTCTTTTTACCCTGTCACAATGACAAATACTACACTGATCATTTTGGGGGGGAAAACCAAGATTGAAAAGGTTGACTTTCTTAAAGTTTGTTATTCAGCAAATATTTTTTAATCATCTACATGCTGGACACTGGGGATACAGAAGTAAATATGACATATTCCCTAATTTTTTTAACTTTTTATTATAAAGAATTCCAAATATATACAAAATCAGACAAAAGAGTATAATAAACCCCCTCATACCCATCACTTTGCTTAATGATTATTAACTTATGACCAGTATTCTTTAATCCATGTTTTCACACAATCCCCTCTCTATTATATATTATTTGTTAACATTTTATTTTGAAATTATAAATCACAGGAAGTTACAAAGATAGTCCAGAGAATCCATGTACTTTCACCTAGTTTTCCATAATGGTTACCTCTCATATAACCATAGTTCTTCTTTCTGTTTCCTTTTTTTTTTTTTTGAGAAACTGTAAATGGTATTGTATTTTTATTTTCATTTTCTTCAAAATCATTGTCAAAATCATTGACATTGATACAATGTGTGTATGGAGTTTTGTTTGTTTGTTGTAGTTACATATTAGATTCATTTAACTACCACTTCAATCAAAATACAGAACTGTTTCATCACACAAAGATCTCACTTGTGTTACCCCTCTATTGTCACACTCATCCCCTTCTTCCCCACCATCCTAACTCCTAGAAATCACTGCTTTCATCTCTATTATTTTGTCACTCAAGAATGTTATATAAGTAGAATAATAAATTAAGTTATTTTTGAAATTGGCTTTTATCATTTAGTGTAATGTCCTTAAGATCCTCCAAGGTGTTGCATGTATCAAGAACTTGTTCCTTGTTATTGCTAAGTAGTATTCCATGGTATGAATATACTAAAGTTTATTTACTCATTTGTTAATTGCAGGACATTTTGACTATTTCCAGTTTGGGGCTATTATAAATAAACCTACTATTAACAGTTGTGTACATGTTTTTATATGAACATAAGTTTTATTTCTCTAGGATAAAATGCTCAGCAGTGTGATAGCTGAACCATACCATTAGCTTATGTTTGTTTATTTATTTATTTATTTATTTATTTATTTATTTATTTATTTATTTATATTTTTAAAAAAGATTTATTTATTTTAGAGAGAGAGAGCAGGAGGGGCAGAGGGATAGGGAGAGAGAATCTTAAGCAGACTCCATGCTGAGCGCAGAGCCCAACATGGAGCTCAGTCTCATGAACCTGAGATCATGACCTGAGTCAAAACCAAGAGTCAGACGCTCAACTGACTGTGCCACCCAGGTACCCCATGTTTAGTTGTTTTTTTTTTTAATAGAAACTAATTTAAATAGACTAATTTCCAAGTGAAAGTGATGGTACCATTTTGTATTACCATCATCAATGATTCAGTTTCTCTTTGCTCTCACCAGAATTTGGTATTTTCGCTATTTCTAATTTTAGTTGTTTTGATAAATGTTTTGGTAAATAGCGTTATCTCATTTTGTCTTAATTTGTATTTCTATTATGGCTAGTGATGTTGAACATTTTTGTGTGCTTACTTGCTAACTATATATTCTTTTTGGCAAAACGACTCTACATATTTTTGCCCATTTTCTAATTGGACTACTTGGTTTTTAATTGTAGAGTTTTGAGAGTTCTTTATAAATTTTATAAAGAACTTTATAAAGTTCTTTATAAATATCCTTTGTCAGATATGCTGTTTGTAAATATATTCTCCCAGTCTGCAGCTTGTTTTCTTATCTTCTTCACATGGTGTTTTACAGTATAAAAGTCTAATTTTTGACAAAGTTTAATTTATATATATTTTCTTTTATATATATCATGATTCTTGGTGTCACATGTAAGAACACTTTACCAAGCCTCAGGTTCTAGAGATTTTCTCCTATGTTTTCTATTTTTTTTTCAAAGTCTTGTAGTTTTACATTTTGTGAACTGATGACTGATTTTGAGTTCATTGTTTACATACAGCGTAAGGCTTAGCTTAAGGCTCTGTTTTGCCTGTGGATATCCAATTGTTTCTGTACCATTTGTTGAAAAAGCTATCCTTCCTTCATGTATTGTCTTTGCACCTTTGTCAAAAATAAGTTGGCTATACTTGTGTTGTCTACTTCTGGATTTGTTATTCTGTTCTATTGATCCATTTCTATACGTCATTCAGTACCACATGGCTTTGATTACTGTAGTTGTATGATTAAACTTGAAATCAGAAAAAGTGAATCTTCCCATTTTCTTCTTCTTTTTCAAAATTGACTTAGCTATTCCAGTTCCTTTTTCTTTCCATATTAATTTTAGAATAATCTTGTCTAGGCTTATTACATTGAGTCTTCCAATCCATGAATATGGTATCTCTGATTAATTTGTCTTCTTTGATTTCTATCATTAACACTTTTTAAATTTTGTGTTTTTTTTAAAGATTTTATTTATTTATTTGACAGAGAAAGAGAGAGAGTACAAGCAGTAGGAGTGGCAGGCAGAGGAAGAAGCAGGCTCCCTGCTGAGCAAGGAACCTGATGTGGGACTCGATCCCAGGACCTGGGGATCATGAACTGAGCTGAAGGTAGATGCTTAACTGACTGAAACATCCAGGCATCCCATATTTACTTTTCTTCAGCATACAAGTCCTATATATATCATGCCAAGTTTACATTCAGGTATTTCTTTCTTTCTTTTATCTTCTTTTTTTTTTTTTTTTTTTTTTTGAGAAACTGTAAATGGTATTGTATTTTTATTTTCATTTTCTTCATGTTCTCTGCTAGTATATAGAAATACAATTGATTTCTGTATGTTGATATTACATCCTGTAGTTTTACTGAACTCATTCATTAATTTTTGGAGGTTTTAATTTTCATGTAGAAGTATACCCATTCTTTTTACTGGTTTATGGCACTGGATAGAATTTCTAGTACATGTTATTAAAGAGTTAAAGAAGTCCCCCCTCTGTTATGGGTTGGATTGTGTTTTTCCAATTGTTGAAGTCCTAGCCCTCATACCTCAGAATGGGATTTTATTGGAAATAGGCAAATTGTAGAGGTAACTAGCTAAGTTATAATGAGATCATACTGGAGTAGGGTGGGTCCCTAATCCAATATGACCAGTGTTCTTACCAGAAGGGGAAATTTGGAGCAGACACATAGAGCGAATTCTATGTAATGATGAGGGCAGATATCAGGTGATGCTTCTACATGCCAAGGAATGGCAAAGATAGCCAGAAAACCACCAGAAAGTAGAGGAGAAGTATGGAACAGATTCTCCTTCACAGCCCTCAGAAGGAACCAACCCAGCTGACCTTGATCTTGAATGTCTAATATCCAGAACTGTTAGATAATATGTTCCTGTTGCTTAAACATTTCAGGTTTTGGTATTTTGTTACGGTAATCAGCAAACTAATATATCTGCTATTCCTGGTCTTCTGAGAAGTTTTGGTTTTGTTTTGCCATGAATGTGTGTTAAATTTCATCAAACGCTTTTTCTGCATCAATTCATATGGCCATGTGATTTTTTTTCTCTAGCCTGTTGATACCGTGGATTACAGTAGCTATTTTTTTAATGTTGAAGTAGCCTTGTATGCTGAAATAAATCCTACTGCTCATGTTGTATAATTTTTTAATGTATATTGTTAGAGTCAGTTTATTAATATTTTGTTGGGGATTATTTTTTAGTTTATACTCATAAGGAACATCTGTCTCTGGTTTTGTTTATTTGTTTTGGACTTTTTTTTTTTGTTGTTATCAGAATAATACTGGATATAACTATGAGATTGACCTTCATTGCCTTATTGGAATCAGGGTATTTCAAATGGAATTCAGTATATCCAAGTATATCAGGTATTCCCAATCAAGTTACAAAATTTTGATTAAATATGGTGGAATGACCATAACTCCTGTATTTTTTCTTAAAACCATACTAAAGTGATCATAAATGGATTTCAAAAATGGTACAAATCAACAAGGACAATGTACACAAGAAAAAGGTAATAACTAAATTTTAGAAGCTGAAAATGATTAAGTTATAATTGATCTAATCGACCAGAGAAAGCTGAAGCTTATCCAGAAGGGTGTGAACCTCTGAGGCAAGCTAATCACAATGCAAACCCAGCAAATCTTGGGAGCTGGAAACACCAGTTACACTAACTGGGTTAGGGCACAAGTGGGTCTGAAAACTAGAAGATTGTTCAAAAAACTATATAAATAGTAGTTCAAAAAAACACAAAAAAACAAAAAACAGTAGCTCAAATCCCAGATCCACTCCCATGCTATTCTCAGTCAGGAAATATTACTCCCAGCAGAGGATTAAAGTTTATTTTCTAGAAAAGTTGAAAATGGGGGACACCATATACAGATGAAGGCAAGGACATCACTACAAATATAAGGAAGCAAAGTAAAAGTCTACACATGAATAGTGGGCTCACTTCACTCATTTAGTTATAAATGAGTGGCTAGTAACCAGTCTTTTATTCTCTCCAGGCAGGCCATTGTAGAATTCCTCTCTGGAAAACTGACCAACTTAGGAAAGGAATATGCAGATATTGATAGTCTTCAAAATGGTTCTCCAAAGAAACAATTCGGCCAGATCACTCCACAGTGAAAACAGAAATGGAGAAGCCTACTTTAATACATTAAATATCCAATCAGCTTTTTGGTCTCTCTTAAAGATGATTAAGAAGCCAACAATCACCACACATGAGAGGAAATCCTCTAATATGAAAGGCAGAGATCAAAATAAATAATAAAATAATTGAAACAGAGATGATGAAAGGAACAGGAGAAAACTTTCTGTAAAAATTATAAAGAGAAATGAAATTGCATTATGTAAGAATAAGAGGCAATAAGATTCAGAAAACAAAGTTAGCCTTGGAAATTAAATAGATAAAGAGCAAAAATAAGAAATTTACAGGAGAATTTGGAAGATAAATTTGAAGACAAAAAATTTTTAGATAAAATAAAGAGCTAGGCTATAGGAAGTAACAGATAAATCTAATTTGCTTTATAAACCTTATATAACTATTTCACTTTTTAAAATATGTAACAAGTTTTTAAAAATTAGAAGTGTAAGAACCAGGCTGGAAATTGGGCATTAACCCAAGCAGATTTGCAACTTTTTTTTTTATTTTATCTATTTATTAGAGACAGAGAGAGCACAAGCAGGGGGAGTAGCAAAGGGAGAGGGAGAACTGGACCCTCCACTGAGTTGGGAGCCCAATGTGGGGCTCGATCCCAGAACTCTGGGATCATGACCTGAGCCAAAGGCAGATGCTTAACCGACTGAGCCACCCAGGCACCCCAGATTTGCAACTTCTTTAAAAACTGGATTCCTTCCTGGAAAAGAAGAGGGTGTGTAGCAGGCAGAGGTACCTGACGAAGGGCTACTACCTTGACTAACCTGCAGAGATACTCTAGACTGCTCTGGTGAGGCTGGTTTTCAAGTGTTCATTTAATCTTTTATTTGAGGCTATACACTATTAAGAACCAGAGATATTGCACAGAACAACAGGGCAGAAAATAGGCGGGAAGATTTCAAATTGTGGCTATAAAATGTCACTAAAATATAAGAGGACTGGCATACTGCTGAGATGGGCTAAGTCACAATTATAGAAGGTTTTCAGCATCTAGGATTCATCATTTCACGTGGTCTCAAAGTTGTCAGTGCATGACTTTTGGTAGCAGAAGGATATTTAATAACATGGAGAAAAAGTCAATTAAAGATGTCCATATTTGTATTAAATTCAAGTGACACTTTTAGGGACCCATAAGACAAGATGCTATGGAGCATAGCCTAAGAAATTAGCCATAATTAGTGCTGGTTACTGCCAAAGCAATTGACAACAAAGCCTTAATGAGTGTCTTAGTTGATAATTGAATTACATACTTGTCTAGGCCCTTTCCCCATAAAATTACACAATCATTCATTCAACAAACATTTATGAACAACCAGCAGTTATTAGGTACTGTGCTAGGTACCAGGGCTGCAAAGAAAATGACCACATATAATCTTTGCCTTCATGGAATTTATAATTCACTGGGGAAACACATAAGGGTGACCATGAAAGGTCATGGTCATCGGAAGGAGGCGGCTAAGGTAAGAGTGACTTAATCCATTCATAACTCAGAGAGGACATCTTCAAAAAAGTAAAATTTGAACTGAGAGCTAATGGGTGGTTAAATAGAGCTGTGAGTGTCTAAGTGTTTTAGGCAGAGAAACAGTATGTGCAAAGGCCTTGGGACAGAACAGAATATGGTGCTTTCAAGGAAGTGAAAGGACATCTATGGCTAGCATGGGGTGAGAAAGAGAGAAAAGGGAACCTGTTGCAGACTGAATGACAGGTAGGAGTTGGGTTGTACTAAGGACTAAGAGGTATACTGTAGATTAGGGGCTTTATCCCAAAGGTAATAGGAAGATGTTGAAGAGTTTGAAGCAGAATCTGATGAGGTTTGAATTCTTGAAATATTTCTCTCACTTCTTTGTGATGAACTGATTGGAGGAAAGAAAATGCAAATTCAAGAAAGCCAATTGGGAACTTTTGCAGTTTGCTATTTTTTGTTGTTGAATTTTCTATTCCTTATGTTTGGTTCTTTATTTTCTTTAATAGGAAATTAGGTATAGGAAATAGAAAATTTCCTTGATAGACTTTTAAGATATAAATGATTGTTTCTTAGGTGGTCAAAAAAACCCAAATCACTGAAATCTGAAATCATACTCACGCATACACAGATGTGTGTGTGTGTGTGTGTGTGTGTGTGTGTGTGTGTGTGCGTGCATGCATGCATGCCTATGTGTGTGTGGTGAGGAAAGGTCAGGAAGGGCAGGAAGCATGAAAACTGGTTCACTCCACATCCTTTATTTCTCTTACTATTTGTCCTCCTCCCCTCGGGATCTCTTGCTTAAGGTACCAGGCTTGTCAGTTGTGATGTTTTGTATAAAGCACTCAGTCAGCTATCACAGAGCAGCATAACTTCCTTCATGAACTATCAACCTATCTCTTTTATAATTTTACTATTTTAAGCCTAAACATGAATATGTAAACTGGGGTCAAAAGGTCCATGTTTTGACAAGAAGATGGATTTGGAAAGTTAAGGGCATGCCCTCATTTTCACTGATATAAACCATTTACCTAATTTTAAGTGTATAATATCAATCAAATGAGTTTGGGAAGTGAAAAAGTTTCAAGTAAGATCTGAAATTCCTCTATCAGAAAACTCTATTTTTTTTTTTTTTTACTTTTTTTGAGCCTGATCTGCTTTGACTATATTGGAGAAAGGTTTATATAGTTATATAAGCAGAAAATTCAATCTATGTCAATTCGGTGTCTATTATATTCAATCAGTCTCTGACTGATTGTTCAATCACTGCTTCTTCATTCATGTACACAAGTAGTTATGGAGTGGCACTGCTGTGAGAGATCTTTGCTCTCAAGTGGTTCTTTCAGGTTGAGTGATATAAATTGGCAATGATAACATAAATGGCAAATACAAATGGCTCAGAAGCTAATGGGACACATTTAACTCAGACTCGGAAGTTGTCTTGGAAGATTGGAGACCTGAGAGAAGTGTTCCTCTGGATGCATAGAATTCTACCAGTCACTGCAGGGGAGAAGAATAGTCTAAAGCAGAGGGAAGAGCAAAAGCACACCCCAAGAACAGAAAGGGCATGGCCCATTTGAAGGATTAAGAGTAGTTCCAGGTAGGAGATTGTGAGGGTGGAGGGAGTCACAGGAGCTGAGGCTGGAGAGGGAAGCAGGGGCCAGATCATGATGGGAGCCATGGTAAGGAGTTTGGGGTCTTATTACTCTGTGGGCAAAGGAAAGCCATACAAAGTCTTAAACAGATTATTATAGTCAGATTTGCACTTTGGAGACACATCACTCTGGTTACAAGGCAAAGGATGGACTGGAGGCAAGCAAATCAGTTGGGAAATGGTTAAAGTAACCCAAGCAAGAGATAGTGGAGTACCTTTGTTGGGGCAGAAAGAATGAGGAGAATTAGATGAAATAAGCAAAAATTTAGGAGTAAATTAATAAGACTACATGATTTATTTGGATGGGAGAGGTGAGCGAAGGGTGAGGAAAGAGTCAAAGTTCATGCCCAAGTTTCTGGTTAGAAAACTGGGCTAATAGAAGTGGGAATGTTGAGTGTGTGGTGCCTGTAGAACATCCAAAATGAGATTTCTAAAAAATTATATTTATTCAGTGGGGATGGGTGAGTAGGTGGGAGGGGAGTATTTTCTCATCGAAAACTCTTTCATTTGTGAATGATATAAAACCTCACTCAAGCAATCAAGAAAATGTGTTGGCTCATGTTATGGAAAAATCCAGATGTATATTTAAGGCTTCAGACCCATCTGGATCCAGAGACTTAAATGAATTTGTCAGGACTTGGTTTTTATGGGCTTTCCACAGTAATGGCCTCATTTTTCTGACCCCCAGCAACGCTGTGCTTATATCATTTTCACTGCCAGCAATCTCAGCAGACAGAACATAATTATTCCTTGATGGCTTCAGCATAAGTCCTAGCAGAGAATCTCTTTGGCTCTATTTGACCTGATTTGGGTCATGTGGCTATCTCTCATTCAACCTCTGTGGCCAGATGAATGGGATGAAAATGTCTACTGCAGTGATGTAATGCACACATGTATAAGATGAACATGGGAAAGCTGAGAAAAATGGCCAGGCAGGTGATAGGAAATTAAAACACTAGGAAACAAACTGGAGTATATTCAAGAGGGAGGAAATGGTCAGCTGTGTCTAATGACAGTGTTCAGTCAACTGAGAAAAGAATTTCAAATATTTATTTGATTTAGCAGCAAAATGATGATTTATAACCTTGGCAAAGAAGTTTCAGTGTGTAGTTGGTCAGAAGAGAAAATGGAGTGCCACAGATGAAAAATTGGCAAAGTGTTAGAGGCTGGGAGTATAGACAACTCTTTTTATTGTGAAGAAGAGGTAAGTACCTGGATGGTAGTTAAGTTCACAACTGCAGCTGCATTATTCTGGGAGCAAGTAAGTGACCATTGACAGAAGTCAAAATAAATGGTGCCTGGACTGCCACCACCCCTGTCAGCCCTTCCTGGCTCTGCTTCTGCATTCTTGCAATGCAAGCCTGGTGTCTCATTTTGAGGCAGAGGAGAATGACACTCACCATCCTGAGGATAACAACAACAAAAGACAGAGACGATGACAGAAACAATGACCTCATTGATTCCCAATGCAGCAGGGCAGAAGGAATGTGAGACAGTTTAAGAATGAAATATATATATATATATATACATATATATATATATATATATATATATACACACACACACACATATATCTATGACAAAGTAATGACTTTCAAAGGGTTTTGTTTTTGTTTTGTTTTATATTTATTTATTTGTCAGAGAGAGAGACAGCTTGAGCACAAGCAGAGGAAACGGCAGGCAGTGGGAGAAGTAGACTCCCTGCTGAGCAGGGAGCCTGATGTGGGGCTCAATCCCAGGACCCTGGGATCATGACCTGAGCCAAAGGCAAACGCTTAACTGACTGAGCCACCTAGGCACCTTTACAATGGTTTTTATTTTTATTTTTTTTATTTTTTATTTTTTTTTTAAAGATTTTATTTATTTATTTGACAGAGAGACACAGCCAGCGAGAGAGGGAACACAAGCAGGGGGAGTGGGAAAGGAAGAAGCAGGCTCATAGCGGAAGAGCCTGATGTGGGGCTCGATCCCAGAACGCTGGGATCACGCCCTGAGCCAAAGGCAGACGCTTAACGACTGTGCCACCCAGGCGCCCCTACAATGGTTTTTAATAAAGCACATTCATTTCTAATTTATGGGCATCCATCTTTAAATTTTTATAAGCTGTGTTTAGGTCTGTTTATAAAATTCATGTGTGTGTCAAAATTGTATAGTAGTTATTAAATGGGCTTTGGAATTAGAGAGGTTCAGAACTGGCTCTGACACTTCCTATTTGTGATTTTGGGAAAAATTATCAAAGCTCTTGATATCTTGACCTTCTCATTGGTAAAGGGTGGTGGCTAATAATAATAATACCCACTACATACACGTGCTCTGAAGATGAAGTTACATAACGTAAGAAAAACACTCATCACCATGCCAATCACATACGAAGTATTCAATCATGTTTCCTACTACTGCTGTGGTTATTACATCTTTCTTTTATTTAACCCCTCTTCATTGTGCATTAACTAATTAGCATATCTGAATGGTAAGTTTTGTTCAACAGTACATCATGTGCTAGGTTAAAAAAAAGTATAGTGAAGTTTTTCTCAATTCGTGGCATGCAAACTACACTTTTATATTTACACTCCAATATATTATTGGGGCATCCTTAATTAACAACAACAAAATGGAAAAGAGAAAAACCAAGATGTCTGTTTACTTTGTCCAATCAGATAACATTGTTTTTATTAATTTAAAACTAAATTTCTACAGTTATAGCATCTATTAGTATTCACTCAGTTTTAACTCTTTCACTAAATATAAATCCATGGTGTCCTTGACCCATGTCCCAGTGAATTCTGGACTTGCACTGGAGCTTGGTCTCGATTTAGTAAATCTCTTCAACATCTTACTTTGGTTATAAAATGGCAATATTGGCACTTAGTATAACAATGAAGTTCTTTTTTCCACTCACACTATAATTTTCTTCTAATCTCTATCAAAAAATTATTGATGACTAGGGGCACCTGGGTGGCTCAGTCTGTTAAGGCTCAGAATCTTGATTTCAGCTCAGGTCATGATCTCATGAGATCAAGTGTCACATGGGTCTCCGTGCTTAGAGTGGAATCTGCTTGAGATTCTCTCTCTCCCTCTCCCTCTGACCCTTCCCCCCACTCATGCATGTGCTCTAAATAAATCAATAAATAAAATCTTTAAAATAAAAAATATTGATGATTCTAAACTAAATTATAGTTCTGACTACTAATAACAGATTTACAGCATAGTAGCATCTCAAATGGGAATTAGTTTTATGGTCAATACTTAAAGTAAAAATGAAATAAAATAAATAATACCCTTGAAATGACCTTCAAATACAACATTCATTAAATCTAATACAATTTTTCCACTGGTCTCAGAATGGAGCTGTTTCTTTGGTTAAGCAACAGTTGACAGTTGGCATTTAAGGACGATGTCTCAGAAAAAAGTATTTACTGCATGCTTAAAAATGAAAATTACACTTACTGCATGCAGCAAGATGCTTCCATTCAGGTAGTTGAGAACGGAGATAACTGGAGAACAACAGAGTCGTATCTTCCATTTCATGCTCACTCAGAGCCGTAAACTCATCCTGTGGACAGTGGATAAAATCAGCTGATCTCTCTCTCTCTCTGCCCTCTGAACACTTATAATTGAATTTATTTAAGTTACATAAGCACCATGATACTTCATTATAATATTTATTAGATGACGACAGTGTATGAGATCCTTTAACATCTATGAACAGTCTTTTCATAAACATATATGAGAGTTAGACTTGATATTAACTAACAAGTTTTTTAACCCATCAGTTGAAACGAACAAAAAATACTAACAATTTGATAGAACTATTGCCTGAAGTATGTTAGGAGTATAACAATAACAAAAAATAAATTATAGGGCCAAAATATTCAGGCTAGTTATTTGCTGGGCCCTCCCAGTATAGCTGTGATGCACAACAAGAATCTGGAAACATCTGCGTCTTTCTGATATGGGGGTGGAAGTTCTTGGGAAAAGGGGTAGTACAAAGCTGTATGACCATATTGAATGCACTAATTGGTGCTACATATGCTGAAATCAAATTATCTTGGCAATTGTGATAGAAGTATTTTCTGCAAAAGCAGAATTCCCCTACCAACAGCTTTAGAAGATATCCTAGCATATATTTTACATATTGTACCGGTAATTGTTTTTTCTTTTTTTGCCAGGAGCGATTTTACCTAACTTATACAAACACACGCAGATGAATAAATGGTGTGTTGGGCTCTACAGATCAATAACCAAAATTGAAAAATGAGAATTTTTTTTCCTTCCTGAGGATAGACTCACTATATGATCATATATGGATAGACTCACTGGGTTCTATGTAAAAAAAACAACAACAAAAAACAATGGAGTATGTATGCACATAGGCAAAACGGAGAAAAACATTCTCCTTTTTTCCCCTCGGCCTGTACCACCTTGTGTTATCTTCATAGATCCACTTTTTTTTTTTTTTTGGCTATTATTTTAAATATTTAACATGCTGTTGTTAGAAAAATTTATTTGAGGAAAATATGTAGACTAAGATTCAAAAAAAAAAAGAAGGGAAGAGGTAAAGAAGGAAAGAAGAAGGAAGGAAGGGAGAAAGAAGCAATTAAAGTATACTACTTAAGAATGTTGTAATAAACTGGCAGTGGATTAAACTCATGGTTAAATTTTTAAAAACTACAAAATTTAAAAAACACAAAAAATTAAGTCTAAAATAATAACAAGCACCCGTTTTTGTCTGTGTATGCGTTTAGAAACATTAACACTTACTAAACAGAGTAGTATTTTGAGGACCTCAGAGTTGAGTTTATTTTACTTCGTAAAATACATGGTTCTTTTGCAGTGATGTCTGGGGTGTAATCAATCAGTATTGGATTGTAAAAAGCCCTCAATTCAGAGTGCTATTAGTAAATTAAGTAAGTCTTAAATGACAAGTACATAGATTATTTCATGCATTTCTAATTCTGATGTTAAGGCTGAATTATGATGGATCAGGTTTTAATTGGGCATTTTGTAAATAAAGCACTAAAATCTTTTTCATGTAAATAAACGGCACCAAAAAGTCTTACTCTGAAGGGAGTTTTAAAATTATACTCAACACTTAATACAAAAAAAGGCATACCCTCTGGACTAGTCCCTTCCCAAAAGGAAGGAACAAAGGAAGGAGGGACAGAAGAAAGGAGGGAGGGAGGGAAGGAAGGAATAAATTAAGGGATATTTTTAAGAAGTTCTCTTCCCTAGTAACTTTCCTGAAAGTTCTGAAAAACCAAGTAAAATACATTCTGTATAATGTCAGTGACATTACCCAAACTCAAACCCAATTATATAGATGAAACTGTGTTTCAGCAAGTTAAGTAATTCACCAAAGATTATACCAGTTTGGCGAGTGTGTTGAGGGAGAGGCAGGTCTCTGTTTACAAAGCTCTTTACCATGTACCACACTGAAGCCTTGTTATTTTTAAAAGTAAATCATCTCTAGGATTGGTTTCTGGATGTCTAGATTCCATACTAATATGTTCGTTTTTCAAGTCAGATTTCATAGGTTGGTTGGAGGTGGAAAGATGAGAGAAGATGAAGTTCTTAGGTTCTTTTATGCTCCACTGCTTCTAGTGTTAGCCATAACAGAGAGAAACATTGAAAGTAACAAATAAGAGAAACTATTTATTCCTGGATCCTGATTTTAAATTGCATACTAAGGGCACCCGGGTGCCTCAGTGTGTTGGACGTCTGCCTTCGGCTCAGGTCATGATCCCACGGTCCTGGAATCCAGCCCTGCATCCAGCCCCCTCCTCAGCGGGGAGCCTGCTTCTCCCTCTTCCTCTGCTGCTCCCCCTCCTTGTGCTCTCTTGCTCTCTCTGTGTCAAACAAATAAATAAAATCCTTAAAATAAATAAATAAATAAATAAATAAATAAATAAATAAATAAATTGCATACTAGTTGGAGGGAGCAAATGTTTTCTCCCTTTTTCCAAGTTTTTTCCTTAGTCTTTTTTCTCTTCTTCCACTATCCTATTCCTACAAGAGGAGGGCGGAGGAGGAGGAGGAGTGGGGGAAGAGGAGGAAAGACACCTATCAGTGAGAGTAAAAACAGGGATCACAGGGCTCCCTTGCTCAAATTCCACTTTTGGGATCTGCCTATCCTCAGGCCTCTCTCATTCTGTTCCACTTCTGTTCACCAGGTCAAAGCTTTTTGGTACAGAAGCAGGCTGGGATTTTCCTTGTGGTCAGTTTGGTTATAGTGACACTCTGAAAATCTATAGGTGGCTTCTAGATCTAGATTGGAGAGAGGACGTAGCAGAGGCTCATTTCAACCACCAGCTTGCATTGTGTTTGCCAGTCTAACATTATAGGGCTGCTCATTTATCTCCGGTTCCTGGTTCAAAATTCAGGAGGAGACTAGACTTCTCCAGAATCCCAAAATAGTCATTTTATTGTCATTGTTGCTACTAAGAAAGCAGAATATTCGGTGTTCCAAAGAGAATATATTAATAAAGTCTGATCCCTTGAAAGACTTTAATATAATTTTAAGAAAGTAAAAATTATGTGTTATGTTTTTGATTTTTTCCAGTGACTGCGATAACTAAAATGGGAAGATTTCCAAACCTTGCTTTTGGGAACATATAAATCAAAAGCAGTAATAAAAAAATTGGATAATTTTGTAAGTTTCGCAGCCTGACAGTATTGCTTTAAAAACTGCAAATCTTTGACACATTATGGTTTAGGAATATGCTTTCACATGTCTAATTGCTAGCTGATAGAAAGACATGAATCTGCGTGGAATCCAAAGTTTCCATCTGTCTAGCTGATTGCTTCAATGTGAGTTTGCTAATAATGAATTTTATTTTAAAAAATGAACAAATTCATTAACATATGAAAACGTGCTTTTCCTTTTTTCTGAAGATTGTAGTGCTGTTATACCTGCAAATCACCTCATCCCAGATTCCTCAGCCTAGATCACTTTCTCTGGTCAGGCGCTCTGACAGCATCTTTGCTTTTATCACAGAATTGTTATTGCTGAAGCAGGTAGGAAGCTATTGGTATAACCATGGTTGATGGACTGCATCCCTCAATAGATTGTAGGCTCCATGAATAAAGAGATCACATTGATTTTATTCATCATACTTCTGTCATCCAGCACAGAGCCCAATATATGGTGAGTAAACTTCAATCAAAACCAACAGATCACATTTATAATGCAGATGCAGATATTAGAACCAACAATATTTAAGCCAAACATTAATTTGAGAAATCTGAAAGATTGGAGAATTTAATATTTATGTTTAAAATAATTATTGTTAGGTAAGATCTTACTTATTGTTATTTTGTTCATTGTTTTCTGACTGTTGTAGAGTCTTTGTTCTTTGCTTCCTCTTCTGTCGTCTCTGTGACTTAATGACTTTTTGTGGAGGTATGCTTTGACTCATCTATCATAACCTTTTGTGAACCTACTACAGGTTTTTCTTTGGTGTTTACCATGAGGATTACATCGTAAGCTTGGTGTAGCCCTTTTGGGGTTCAACCTATTTGGGAATCCATGAATCTGGACGCCTACTTCTCTCCCCAAGTTTGCAAAGTTTTCATTTATTTCTTTAACAGATTTTCTGTCCCTTTCTCTTTCTTGTCTTCTTCCAGGATTCCCATAATGCATACATTATTTTGATGGCATACCATCAAAAGAAGGTAAGCTTTCTTTATTTTTCTTCATTTTTTTTCTCCTAACTGGATCATTTCAAATGGTCTGTCTTTGAATTCATTGATTTTCTCCTACTCTGTCAAGTCACCTGTTGAAGCGCTCTATTGAATTCTTCAGTTGTCATTGTATTTTTCAGCTTTAGAATTTCTGTCTAGTTTTTATTTATTTTTTAATGGATTGTCTTTATTTCTTTGTTGAACTTCTCATATGCCTCATGCATTGTTTTCCTAATACTGTTTCTTGTCTGTGTGGTCTTGCAGTACACTCAACTTCTTTAGGAAGATTATTCTGAATTCTTTGTCAGATAGTTCATAGATTTCCATTTCTTTAGGGTCAATTATTGGAGCTTTATTAGTTCCTTTTGGTAGTTCCATGTTTACCTGATCCTTTGTGATCCTTGTATCCTTGCATCGGTATCTGCACTTTTGAGTAGAGTCTCCTCTACTAGAATTTATGGATTTGTTGGTAAGGAATTACCTTAGCCAGTCAGCTTAGCCTGTAGTAAGCTTGATGAATCAGCAGGTAGTGTCTGTAGCAAGTAGGGTTTGCTATTGGGTTCCCTAGGAAGGCAAGGTCACCCTGCCCATGCTCTGAGGTCAGATGGAGTATACCATGGCTGGATTCTGCAGTCAAACAGGATTGGTTTTTGGATTCCCTGGTTGAATGGGGTCACAGATTATGCTCCATGAGTGCATGGGGTCACTGGCTGGATTTCCTGTCTGGATGAGGCTGCAAGCTTTGTTCAGCAATTGAGCAGACCTGTATGCTAAGCTTCACTGCTGGGTTGGTTGGTAGACTGGACTCCATGGCCGAATGGTACTATAGGCTGGACTCTGAGGCTGCTCAGGATCATTGTTCAGGTTCCCTGGTTATCTGGGGTCAGAGGGTATGATCAACAGCTGGCTTGTGTCCCTGATCATAAAGGCCATAGGATGTGCTCTGCTGCTGCTGGTTATCTGTAACCACACTTCCCAGAGGGGCTATGTTCAGCAGTTGGGCTGGAGTGCAAATTTGCTCCCCCACCTGGGAAGACACTGTTGGTAGGCATGTAAATTGAGCTGCTATGGAAAACAGAATTGAGGTTCCTCAAAAATTTTAAAATAGAACAATCATTTGATCCAGCAATCCCATTTCTAGGTATGTATCAACAAATAAAGAAACAAAGAAACAACAAAAAAATAAAATCACTATCTTGAAGAGATTTATCTACATCTCCATGTTCACTGAATTATTTACAAAAGTCAAGACACAGAAACAACCAAAATGCCTGTCAATAGATGACTGGATAGAGAAAATGTGATACACACACACACACACACACACACACACACACTCTCACACAATGGAATATTATTTATCCATGAGGAGGAAGGAAATTCTGTCATTTGTGACAAAATGGATGAACCTCAAGGGCATTATGAGAAGTAAAATAAGTCAGACAGAAAAAGATAAATACTGTATGATCTCACTTATATGTGGAATCTAAAAAGAAACTGAAACCACCACAGAAATAATAGAAACTGAAATCACAGAAATAATAGATTGGTGGCTGCAGGGGGTGGAGGGTATGTGGAGAAAATGGATGATGGTAGTCAAAGGGTACATATTTTCAGTTAGAAGATGAGTAAGTTCTGGGGATCTAACCTGTAATAGTTAACTATAGTTAACAATACTGTATCATTTACTTGAAAGTTGCTAACAGTTCCTACCACAAAAAAAGGTAACCATGCGGTATGTGTTTACTAACCTTATTGTGGTAATCATAAATATATATCAAATCGTCAACTGTACACCTTAAACTTACACAGTATTATATGTCAGTTATATTTCATAAAGCTGGGGAAATTTTGCAAGAATTTAAAACATTGCTACTTGTGTCACTAACTTTTACTTTTTTTTTTTTTTTGGAAGCTATGTTTACTTTTCATAGTTGCAGGATAATTATGCTAATCAGAGAAAATTGAAGTAAACAGCACACGGCCCCTTCCAAGCCTCTAAAGCAGGGTCTGGCACATAAGGCACCCAAGAAATGCTTACTGTGAGAATACATAAATGCAACTGAGTAGGTTGTTTTCTTTGAACATAATATGAATTTTTTTCATGTAGTTCTTTAAATTTGTTTCAATTTTACTTTTCAGGATGGTGGGGCTTTATTTACTAAAAATGATGGCAGATGTTAAGTATATCTGTCCTATTTCCCACCAAACTTCGTCAGGTGAAAATGTGTCACTATCTTTGTGTTTTTCAACATTTTCTGCTAGGACTGGCTTTCTCAAACACAAAACAATTAATTAGAGATGCTTTTCTCACATATTATCTAGGGATGAGGCCATTCTCTGGGTACATTGACAGAAAGCCCAAACTCCTAGCAAAGATCCTTAGTAAATGCTGGCTTTTGCATAATATGGTAGAGAAGGGAAGAAATCAGAAATATTTGAATGGTACATGTGGTATATTTCTTTCTTAGCAGCAATAAATTCTTTAAACCCAATTGAGTTTTAGTGGGCCCTTTCTAGGTATGAACATTTGGCATGTTGAAAGTTACAAAGTTGCTAAGTGTTAAAACAGGAGCCTTAGAATAAGGTTTATTTGCCATGTTTACTATGGTGGATGTCTTAATTCTCTGCTTGGTAACCTCCAGTTGAAACTGGTATTGGAATGGAACTAAGGTACCAAGTAAACAATGTTGATAGTACACACTATTATTACCAACTATCTTGCTCTATCTAGAACTGAAAGATTTCCTTGGATGTGGGACTGTCAGTGATAAAACTGGGGAGATACTGGGCAATTTGGGGAGGGTTGATCTCTCTAGCTGCTCTGTTTATGTCACACTTCACTTCAGCAACCAGGAGTGCATTATTTTATTCATCCTAATACCAGCTGTGTTCTATTACTGAAATAAAGTAAATGAGAAGTTGTGAGCTGGGTATTTATTAACAATATCTACATTCATTTATACCCTGCTTCTGGATGGATGGTATAGCACAAGGCTTAGTGACCTTGATTTTGAAGCCAAGTGCCTGGGTCCAAATCCCAGCTCTACCATTTATTTGCTGAGTACCCTTGGGAAATTTTTTTAACTTCTCTATGCCTCAGTTCCCTCATGTGTAAAGTTTCTAATTCTAGATCCTATGTCATTGGCCTGTTACTAAGGACGAAATTGCGTAATTTGTGCAAATTTCTCAAATAGTGATTATTATTGTTATTATTGTTATCATAACTATAGTTACACTATTAATTTGCTATTAATTAGATGTGTAATTCTTTAGTTTCCTTATCTGTAAAAAGGAGGTAGGGTCTCATATGGCTATGTGGGGATTAAGAGGGAAGAAGGAATATTGGAAAACCGCACATTGACTAGCAAAAAAAATGACTACTCTCAAGATTTTACTGTCATTATTACCATTAAAAGTGTTTTATTATTATTATTATTGTTATTGTTATTGTTATTAATTTGCCTTATTCTAGTTCCAAACATAAAAAACAGCACTCACAGTTATAAGCAGATGCTTTGGATTCTTGGAAGGCTTTCAATTATCTAATTTAATGTTTCCTGTGATATTTCTTCATATTATGGCTCCAGCACCCAATAAACTATCTCATAAGGACAACTTTTGCTGATGATAATACAACAGGGACAAGTTACTTAGCTTTCTCTGGGATGATTTGGCATTAGTAGGGGACAGGTGTGTGGACCTGTGGCAGTGACAATGAACTGCTGCTTTATCTTCAGTGTTTTGTTGTCAGGGTCCTAGAGAAATTTTACACAAGTGACTGTCTGGGGAAGATGACTCCCCTGTTTTTGCCACCCTTCCCAAAGTTCCTAGTTCTTACAGTTCAGGGACTGCAGTTCTCAAAAACCTCAAAAGACAGATTAGATTAGAACTGCAATACATAAAATGTTTCTTGGGAGAGGAAATGAAAAACTGGAAACCATTTTTTAAAACACACATTTCTGATTAATAACCATTGCAGGTGCCATGTTTGAGCTGAGGAAGAAAAAAAGGGAGGGGAGAGGAGATGGAAATTGTAAACCAACTGGTAGAGCTTAGCTAAACCTTTGAGTCTCCCAGAAATGCATTATTAAGCATACATTCCAAGCCTGTAATGTGACTATAGATTCTTTATGTCTCCATATGGCATGCCAGGTTATAGGCTTTGTAGCTCAGGAAAAAAAAAACAAAACAAAAATAAAAACAAAAGACTGGTTTAGGTATTTAGGTTATAACACCAGGGCTTACATAAATACAAATCAGCCTTAGAACAACATTTGATATTATCAGACCTATGAACAAGGTAACCGTATCCAGCCTTTAAAGTCTCCGAAAAGGTGTGGTATTGAGTAAGAAATGTCTGTCCTCGCATGAACTCATTGTACACTAGAAGGATTTAAAAGTAGCTCTATTTGTAAGAAAATGTGCAAACTCACCAAAGAGAGATATCAGATACTTTCAGGTGGCCTAAGCCCTAGCTCTTACAAATATATTTGGATGCTCAGTTCATTGACATCCTACGGTTGGATTTGGAAGGCTTTTGCACAAAACCAAAGGAGTGCAGCCAATATGTGCAACAAGATCAGTTTTACTCCCTTTCTGTAATTCAGCCCTGCTCAGAGTGACAAAAAAGAACCCTGAAAGGTTTAGGCTTCCAGTTAAAGAGAGGGTTTTAAGCCCAGGTGTCCCATAGCTTGTGATGTGATAGGAAAGAGTCACAGCGAGCATAGGCAACATGCCAAATGAAAACCAATATGCACAAGTGGAAGGGACACTAAGCAAACAATAATGGATAGGCACACTTTTACATAGTGACAGCATTAGTCTTTCCTAATGCTATGGAAGATAAAGATTTTCAAGATTTTAGAAGGTAGGTAGATCCATTGTCCTACTGAAAAGTGAATGTGCTTTAGGAATTCCTGGAAGTGTTTTTATGAACGTAATTTTATGAATAAAAGATGATTTCTGGAATTCGTTATGAGTTCAGAGATTCACTAGTTTTCAGGGTATGTTCAGGAAGTCATAGTAAAATGAGTACATACACCAATCAGGTAAATAGAAAACATGAATTTCTCTTTCTGGTGAGTAGGGAGTATTTTCTATGAGAAAAGCTGCTTTTAGCTCCTTTAGCTCACATGGAAATCAGGCGCACAGGTAGAGTAGTGGTGTGCAGCACCTGATCCTTTACGTCACTTCCTGCCATGCATGGCTTACTTTTTCTCTTAGTTTCTTTCAAGCCTCACAGTGTTGATACATTACATTAACTTATGATATTTTACAATAGCTCAACAAGACCTACATAAAGGACTTCCTTTTGCTATTATTCACTAGCTGCTTGTAGTATTTTTCTAAGATCCTCCGACTAGTTTTTTTTTGTTTTTTGTTTTCTGTTTTTTTAGTAGTATGATAGGCCATGTTTAAAGGGAATGAACAGGGTGTGAAAATCTGGCAAACAAGACCATCATCATCCAATAATATTTATTTATTTACTTATTTAAAATATTTATTTATTTATTTTAGGAAGGGGGGAGGGGCAGAGGAAGAGGGAAAGGGAGAGAATCTTAAGCAGACTCCCTATTTACTGCGGAGCCTGAGGCAGGGTTCGATCTTATGACCCTGAGATCATGACCTGAGTCAAAATCAAGCGTCAGACACTTAACCAACTGAGCCACCCAAGTGCCCAATCAAATAATATGCATTAATCATTTCACGTGTTTTGGGAATGTATTCAATATCCATTGTTCAATAACTGATTGATATTTATTATGTCTTTACTACATTCTCAGGCATTGCTAATAGCTAATCATATATCTCTCTTTAAATTACTATGGAATTTATAATCATAATATCTGTAATAGTAATTTGACAAAAATTTATGCATTTTGTATATTTCAAAAAAAATTTTTTTTTCTTCCATGAGCCAGGTATTATGCTAAATATTTTATGTACATCATTTCTAATCCTCCACAAAATCTCTTCAGAGTAGGAATTAAAACCCTCTTTTTAAAGCTGAGACATGGAGGCCCATAGACACTGAGTGACATACCTCAAACTACAGATCTAATAATGTGAAAGGGTTTTCCAAGCCTAGATTTTTTTGAATACACAGCTCACCTCCTTTTCCTAGACCACATGTTTAGTGGTTGTCAAACTGTACTGAAAAGTCTTCATAGTCAGGGAAACAGCTTGAAATTTCACTGACTAATCTGGTGCTTTCCATGATTTATTCATTCAATATAATTTTACTTGGCCGTTGATAAATTAAGATCTTAGTCATTGATTTTAGGCAATGAATCAGCAAGACTATGGGCTGAACAAAGAATGAAACTAAAAAAAGCCACAGGAAGGGAGATGATCTAGCAATAAAATCTATGTGCAAGTGAAAAGGAAGACCTGTAGACAGATGATCATTGTGACTCTAGAATTCGAAAATTCTCCTTACTTGGGAAATTCTCCAAGAAGAAATCAAATGTTCACAAAGTGACCTAGATTTTTTCTTCCTCCTACTCTCTTTCCCTCCCTTCGTCTTTCCTTCCCTTCTTTCCTCCTTTCCTTCCTTTCACATTAATTAATTACTGATATGCAATGTTCTATGTTTGATGATAGGACTACAATGATGAATCCAGGAAGACATACATGTAAGGAGATTATTACAAAATATAATCAATTCTTTACCAGGTGCTAAGAAAGCAGAAAGAACAGTTGAAATTGTCAAGGTAGAGAATTAAGTAAAGAGAATTGAGCAAGTTAAATATATAAATACACAATTCATATATATATCTATATATCTGTTTATAGATATCTCCAAAATTTTAATTATGTATGTTATACATATGCATATATATAACAAGGATATACATACACAGTATTTGCCTTAGGAAAAAAAGCTTCTTGAGAGCATGGACCATGTATTATACTTAACTTTTTAAAAATCATCCACTGAATTTATCTTATTCTTGATAGCTGATCCTCAATAAATACCTAATTATTCTCTTTGATGAATGCTTAAACTGACAACTTCTTATTTCTTTCACTTTCATTTTATCTATGAGTTTTAAAGTTTTAATTTATTTTGAAATTCTACTCAAGACCTCTACTAACAACGGTACTTATATAATGTTTAATGCTTCACAATTTTCAAAGCATTGTCACATAATCATCTCATTTTTTAATTTCTTAATCAGTCTGGGTTCTCGTTTTTCAGATGAATAGACAGAGGTCATAGAAGGCTTTGTGACTTCCTTGTGGTCATTCAGCTGGAAAAGGGCCATCCAAACCCTGGGCTTCTAAGCCCAGAGCCTATGACATCGTATTGACTCTATGAGAAAATATTTAAAATGAGACCTCACATTTCATAAGCCTAAATTAAAAAAAAAACAAACAAAAAAACTTTCCTTTCACACAACATAGTAAGTAGCAGTGTGGGCTTTATAGATAGTCAGAACTGGAACCACTATTTACCAACTATAAGTCTTCGGTAGAGTTAAAATTAAACTTTCTGAATTTTAGAATCTCTATATTTCAAAAAGTAAATAATAACTACCTCAGAAGATCTATTGTACAGATGGTATGAGATTACATGAGGGGCTGGCCCACACTAGGCACCTCCAAACGGAAGGCATTATCATTATCAGAGAAATAATCCACATGCACTAAGGCAAATCAAGGAAGGACAAGTTTTGTACATTTAATCTCTTCAAGGAAACATCAATGGAAAGATGGAAATTAAATTGGCTTTTAGAGGAAGATTATCTTTAGGTTGGCCAAAAAGAGAATTCCAGACAGAATTCTTCCTCAGAGGGACAGTACAAGTAAAGACAGGAAAAACAACGGTGAAAATGGGGGAAAATAGGATGACCATTCTGACCAGAGAATATTTATGTTGGGGAATTAAGGAAATAAGGCAAAATAGAGAAATGAAATCAGTTTAGGGGGCCTAGATTCCACATTGAGAAAAGCCTTCTACTAACTTCTAAAGCAAGGGATAACATATTAGAAGTGATGTTTTTGGGAAAGAGTTCTAAATCTTAGCATATGTTGAGTGCAAAGAGTTCAAAACAGAAACCAAGACATAGATTCCTGCAATTGCTAGAACAGATGTAAAATGGTCAGGTTAGACTAGTGGGAAGCAGACAAAATATTTCCTGGTGTGTCCTCTCAGACGTCCTACAGGAACTTCAAAATCAACACTCCCACAACTGCCTCAAATATGACTTTTATCCTTTGTTATCTCTCCTTTCTGACCAAGCACTTTGTCACCCAAATCTAGGAGTTATCCTTACCCTTATATTATCCATCAAGTCAGCCATTCAGTCAGACAATCCTGTCAGTTCTTCTTGGTAAGTATCCTCTCTTCCCACTTCATGGCCACTGCAAATACTCACTGAGCATCTACTCTTAAGTCAGCACTGGGATACAGGGATGGACATGTGGCTTGCAGTCTAGCACAGAAGGCCAACATTGAGCAGATATCCTGGGTGTGATCACTGATACAGAGAAGTGTAATGTCCTATGGTTGTGTATCACAGGGCTGTGAATCCTATCTGAAGGGTCAGTGAGAGCTTATCTGGAGAAGTAGAATTAAAATGAAAACCTAAAGGATGAGAAGGAGCTAAGTAATTAAAGAGAAGCAAAAAGAAAAAAAAAATTCCAGAAGGAAAGGAATATCATTTGCAGTGGTCCTGAGTCAGTAAAGGGTATGGCATCTGTGGGAAAAATAGAAAATTTTATGGAAATAATAGATTACCTGTTCTGTGTATCTTTCACTGAACCACTAAAATAATTTTCTTATTTTCTTTCCTTCTCTCTTGGACTTCTTTCATCAGTTTTTCACCTGGCGGCTAGAGTGACCTTTTTAAAATGCAAACTTCATTATGCCACAATCCCACAATGTTTCCCCCCTGCCTACTCAATAGCAGTCAAATTCCCAGTATGGCACATGGGACCCTTCAGTTTCCTTCCCTGTATTTTCCACTGCCTCCAACCCAAAGGGCCAATAATACTATTTTTGGCTTTTCTAATGAGTCATGCCTGTTCACATACTTACATCTTTGCTAAACGTGATTTCTCCAATCAAGATGCCTTTGTCTGTTTGGAAAACTCCTACACATCCTCTAATGGAACTCATATGCCAAGTTCTCTAAACTAGAGGTCAGCAAACTATAGTGTGTGCGCCAAATCCAACTCTGTCAGTGTATGATCTATTAGCTAAAAATGGCTTTTACATTTTTTAGAAGCTGAAACAAATTTTAAAAAAGAATATTCTGTGATATTTGAAACTTATATTGAATTTCAATGGCCAAACATGCCATTTTATTGGAATGCAGCCATGCTCATTTGTTTACATATTACCTGTGGCTGCTCAATACATATTTATTATAGAACAAATGAATGAATGTAAATGGGGTCATGGCCATGGAACACAAGAATGGATGTAGAGTGTGTTGAGCACTAAACTGATATTTAATACCCACATCACAAATTTGTGCTGCTTTTCTTTATGATTTTTAACTGAATTTTTAAAATGTAATAAAATGAGGAATTATTTGCATTCAAATGTCAAAATATAAGAGATATTTGACTAAATCGGAAAGGCTACATTGCAATATTAAATTCTTACAAGCTCCAGTAACTAACTCTGAACTTTTATTATCTGGAGGACCATTTCCTGACTTTTATGGGAGCCATTCTGGGCAGTATATTCACACTTGCTGATGCTTTCGTGTGCTCTTGGGCCAACTTCTCATTTCATCTCTTCTTGCAACTGACTTATTTTCCTTTTGTACATGAGGCTGCATTTAATTTGGCTGAAAAGCAAGAACAGATATTGCAATGTAAGAAATGTAAAACTATCCCTACACTTAAAAGAAACACACACACACACACACACACACACACACACACACACACACACACAGAGAGTCCACAGAATATGTAGGGGAGATTTCTCAGTTGTTAATACAATGGAGACCTCAGCTTTAATCTAGGAAATGTCTATTGCTGAGAGTTAGACCAGGTTAGTTATTTTCAATGAAATGCTGAAATGGGATTCCCAGAAATCTATTTTCATGAAGGACTTGTGAAGTCCCTGGGAATTAATTCATTCTGAGCAATAAGAGAGTTAGGAAAACAAATTTAAGGAAATGGCAGAGCTTTGACAATCAGAGAGAAGAGATGACTCTGAAAACAACAGGGTATTGGCCCTAACTGTCTGCTGGACCAGGCCCATGAACTCATGTCTAGTCCCCAGATATAAATGTTAAGCCCAAAAGGATGGTTTCTTAGAATTTTGGTATGATGTTGAGTTATAAGCACAGTGCTTTAGGTACTCTTCAAAAGTGCATGGAAAAAAAAAAAGTGGGTGTGGGGAAGGAGGAAGACCTTCTCTTTCACTAGGCAGCCTTGAGTCTAGAATGGATCTGTGCTTCGATGGCAGTGACAGGGGCACAGGCAGTGGCCCTGGCCATTTACAGAGGAACCTGCAGAGGAATTCTATGGAAATAAAGCTGTACCTAGTATGAGTATCAGCACAAAGTCAGCACCAGGGACTATGGAAACACAGAAGAGAGCCATCAAAATTTGGAAAGTCAAAAAAGTTTCCTATACGATGGACTAGTCAATCTGAGACTAAATGAAGGAGTGGGGAGATGAACATCTACTACAAAGGCTTGGCCATGATGAAGGTCATGGCCCATTTGGGGAACTGCAACTCATTTAATGCTGACCACAAACCTTTGAAGTGGGTACAATTATCATCTCACGTACTAATGGGAAACTGAGACATTTAGGGATCTAAACTCAAACAGTATGCCCGCCAGGTCTGTCATCCTAACCTCCATTAGGTTTAACATTACTCGTTTAGACCAGTCCTTGTACTGAACATTATTCGTTTCATCCAGTCCTTGTACTGAACAGAGGTAGTTTTGTTGACTTGTTTTGTTCAGTGAGTCTTAAATTTCAAATAAGCAATTCCCCCCCACCCCCAATTCCCCTTTAGGAGAAAAGGCATATTTAAAAGTACAGCAAATGTTATTAGGAATTTGGTCAAAAGCTGATGCATATCGTATATATAGAATCAGTCTTATGTTCTACACTTTTTACATTTATGACTTATAATTTTTAAGAGCCATTACTGGCATCTCCCTTAAAGATAAGGAAGCTAAATATCAGAGAGGTTAACTATTTTTCCACTGGTCCCTCAGTAGCAAAGCTCAGACTAAATCCAGGACGCCCAATATCCTTGTTTGCTCTACTTTTTCCACTCCATTTACTCAAAGAGAAATAGACATTAATGTGATTATTGAGAAAGAGCCCGTTAATTAACTAATAGAAATAGTCTTTTCATGTGTACTCTGTGTAGGTGCCTCGCTAGGTTCTGGCAATGTAAAATGAATGAGTCATAGTCATGGTCCTCAAAGACAGACGTGGGAAGAGACAGACATGAGCACAAATAATCGCCACACTCCACAAGCAGCCCACCCCCGAACATGATAACCTGTACTGGGAAAAAAGTAAACTCAAACCTAAGGGAGAGATTAGGGTAGTTCTTGAAAGAGGTAACATTTGATTTGCATCTTGAAATGCTATTCATTTCACTAGAGAGTAGGATTCCAGACAACAGAAAAAATATAGATCAATCATCGAGTGCTCATTTAAAAACCACTGTGGGACAGGCCATATGCTGCATACTGGATTACAGGAGTGGGCAAGATAATAAGGTCTCCACCTGCGTGCATCTTTATTTTAGTGGGAAATTTGAAGAAATGACTACAGGTGATTTGTCTTTTAAAAGTACAATGAAAATGTTTGATAAGAAGATTTAAATTGGGGATAGAGAGAAAAGGGAAGTAGAGATATTTCTGAGGAAATGACATTGAAGTTACTTAGAGATTAACCTAGAGGATAACAGAATTATCTATTCTAAGTGGAAAACAGAGAAGGAAGAACATTAAGAGACAATGACAATACCATGTCTAATGGTCCTGACACAACGATCAGCTATGCATGAAGATGAGCAGTGTTTGGAACTAACAATAGTGACAGAAGTGGCCTAAGATGGTTCTAGAGAGGTGGGCAGGGACAGGTCAAGGAATACCCATGGGCAACAACAATGAAGCCACTGAAGGATTCAAAAAGAGAGATGAGTGAAATGATCAAATTTGTACTCTTAAGACTTACTTTGACTCCATGGGCAAAGACACCTGGTGTGAAAAACACTGGATACTCAGGAATTGAAGATAATTTTGCAAGGCTGGAGTTTAGGGCCTGAGGTGGAGAGTCACAGGAAATTTAGGCTAGAGTCTGATCCTGCCTCAGGGTAAGATATGCATTTTATCCAGCAAAGAATTAAGATATCTTGATGGTTTATATGCAGGAGAATAAAATTTTAAGATCATAAGAATTGTACCCAGAAGATTCATGTGCATCTAGGATATTGCAATTACTAATATAGATAATGGATTGACAGATTTTATAAGTATTTTATCAAAAGGTGGAAAGAAAAAAAAAACCACAAACAACCTGTGCATTTCAATTAACCAGAGCTGCCTGGTTATGCTTTCCAGTTATTTGAAGTTTGTTGAAGACCTCAAATGTAAAAAAAGAAACAAAACTCAGACATGGCAAAGAAGGGCAACTAAGACCTTGCCATACAATGCCCAGTGGGATGGATTTTGTGGTAAACCTATGAGAGCTCCCCAAGGAAATGCCTGGGCATATACCAGAATAGTGCCTGCCTATGTGATGCAACCTAATGCTGCCTCTACTTGCTACAATTTTACTTTATGCCTCTGGGTGGTAATTACAGATTGTTTGATCTTAGTTGGTAAAGTACTATTCAATTTCCCCTGAAGACATCAGAGATACATGTACTATAGTAAAAATATTTTCCCATGCCACCATTTGAATTTCAAGCATAGGTTTCTACTCATTTAATGTCTAGCTACTTACACAGTCTTTTTTACATAGAAACTGTGTGCAAATTAAAAATATAAGAACATTACTCATGTTTCTGAAGGTAAAGATGGATGGATGTCCAGTAAATCATACCTACTCTCATGGACTTTGCTGCTGACGAGGTTCATGAAGGTTAAATTCTTGATCAATCTATATTGGCTGCCTCCCATGGCACAGCCTATATCCTGATGCTTAAACAGATGTTGCAAGAGACACCTACGTTCAGAATTTGAGAGGTAAATTTGAAAATTCAGTGGAATCCTATTGTAATAATTTTCTCAATCATATGTCTCATATGTTATCATGGTCCAAATCTGCCCTTCAATTCATTGTAACCACTCATCTTAGAGCTTCTCTATAAAATTAGAAGCAATCCCTTTTCACACTTCCTTTGTCATTATAAAGAGGTGCCATTCTGTTTAACAACATATGAGGTTGTTATGGGTAAATGCACTTGCGGCAGTGGCAGACTCAGGACAGAGTCAAAGATCTTGCAATTGTCAAATGATTAAATAATTAAACTTCATTGATTTATTCACAAGGAATAAGAAAGGAAATCACACCCTGAACTCAGTGTCACTGCCACCTTGGAAATGTGAATCAGTTCATATCCTTGTTAATTTGATGACATATATAGCTTTAAATTTGGAAGCTGCATGTTTTCTGTTTACTTCATTATACTGTATTATGTGGCATTAATAGAAGCCTAGATAAATATGATTTTTAAATGTACATGAAACTATTATTATATATCCGTTAAAAAATGTCTTTGAAACAAGAAAAAGGACTCATGTTTTGTGTCAACTGTCTTCAAAACACTAGAACCTCTCCACATTATGATGATATGATGTAAGTTTGGTAAGCGATATAACTGACATAGTTTGTAGTAAAATTTGAAGTAATATTCCAAAAATGCATTAGTAATAGTGTTAGGACTTGAATTTACTCATCAACATAAAAAGCATTAAAATGCTTTGTTTTGCTTTGTTTGTGAGAAATACAGAGTAGCACTAAATCAAGAGAAGTGTGGCAGCCCCAATTTCAAATGGCACATAACCTTGAGGAGAAAAGATATGGATAAATTAAATAATAGAGTGGTTAAATAGTTTTGGAACATAAAAGATCACAGAAAAATGAATGCCATGATGCACATACATGATTGAACAGGAACCAAATTAGAAATAAAGACATTAAATGCTCTGAGGTCATATCCTGCAGAGTGCAGTTTGTTGCTGTTGTCAAGAAGATTTCACAGGGAAGTTAAGAAATTAAGGGGCAATAAAGCACTAGTAGAAAATGGGCAAATGGAAAAGCTAGGGAAAGGATTTTAGAAAGGGAGAGGTGGAACATGGAGGGGGGTTAACAGACACAAGGAAAAACAGAAGGGCATCCAGCATTAACATCAGGCAGTGACTAAATTAGCCAGGATGCAATACTCTGGATTCACATATTTATGAAGGGGAATAGCAGAAAGTAGGTTGAAATGTTAGGTAGACGGAAGTGTGGGACTCCTTTAGTCAAACTCTCCTTGAAATTTTCCATTGGTAGTCTTCCACTTCTCCCGAACTTTGATGGTGTCTGGACTTCTGGAAGATTGTGCTGGATGTAGTGAATTCCCTTGTTCAATTCATCTCTTCATATTCAGAATCAAAATCTGGAGCTTGGTATAAATTGGCTTTTCCAAAAGAAGAGTGTAGATGACTTCAAAACCTGTTTCTGGAATGTGCATCTCAGTTTGTCTTTTATCTTAACTGTTAGGTATTTACACTTTGAAATCCTGCCACTGCTCCCTCTAATCTCCCCAAGTGAAATTATTTCCTGTTCTAGATGCCCATCTTCCCTATATTTGTCAGAGGCACTGCAAGGTAGTTTCATCGTCATAGCTGCCTGGGCTAGGAGCTGTTCTCCAATACATATAAGATGACACTATAATTTATCATCCAAATGAAAGAAGTGCTATCAATAACTACACGGGTGTACCAGATACAAATTAGATGGTCCTGGGGAAACCAGGATTAAAAGTCACACTATTTAATCTCTCTGTCATTAAGTTCTGTCAATTCCTTATTTTAACTCTCTTAAAGTTTCTGCTTTCCTTTTCATTGCTTCTGTGCCCATCTATACTCTGAGTTCTGTAGCACCCTCCTCACTTCCCTGCTAGTCTCAATCCTTCTCCTTTTTGATACATATACCTGAAAATCTACTTCTAGTGCCACTCACTTCCTCAAAAATATCTAGCAAATCTTTAGCATTTCTCCCCCCAAAAACTAAGCTCCCCTCTCTGGCTCTTTAGGACCATCTTTTAGAGATTTTATTTATTTATTTAACACAGATAGAGACAGCCAGCGAGAGAGGGAACACAAGCAGGGGGAGTGGGAGAGGAAGAAGCAGGCTCATAGCAGAGGAGCCTGATGCGGGGCTTGATCCCATAACGCTGGGATCACGCCCTGAGCTGAAGGCAGACGCTCAACCGCTGTGCCACCCAGGCGCCCCAGTTTGCTTTCTTATGCATAATGGATTCATATATAAAAATTTCCTACCTGGGATTATTTCTGATAAATTTAAAATCTGGCATTGTTCCTTGTCCTTTTATATTTTTCTACCTTTCAATTTGAATGCCTTGTGTAAACCTAAGGCTAGTAGCTGAGATTCTGCTGAGTTCTCCATTTGGCTCAATGGCCTGACTGTTCTCCTCCAACCCCTGTTGGCCAGTCACAGTGGTTCTTGAATCAGTGTCTATGATATATGGAATCAATGGCTCAGAAACTCTGCACCTCAGGAAAGTGGGAGTCACTATTCTAGATTATTATGATGCCATCACCAACATGGTCCCTACCCAGAGTTGCAAACATACAGGGAACAACATCTTGCTTTGTTCCTTCTCTCAACTCCTAGAACCTGTCTTTCTGAGCTCTATTCAGGAAGAGAGGAAACCTTAATTTCCTACTTCTGATTTCCATTTTATTTTTCCTGTTATCTCTCAGACATGAAAAAGGGATAAGGTCTTTTCTGTAGCTACTCTCCCTCCTCCTGATTTTAACAGTCGACTGGTTACTCTTAAGACCTTGAACCTACGGGTTTGGGCCTGGGGTGTGTTAAAAGAGAGCATCTCCTCCCTACCTGTAAAGCCAGCCTTTTGCTGCTATTATCTCACAAAGAGACTAAGTCTCAGCCATTCCTACTCTAAACTAGACTTTGCAGGGCAACTTAAGACCCATTATTTTAATATTTGAAAAGTAAATATCTGGATTATATTCATCAATTAGATAGAACACCTCTATTTTTTATTTACTGAGAGAAAAAAATTCCTTGCAAAATGTACTCCTTTGTGAAGGCACTAGTTTTCACAGTTAAACTCCAGTAGTACATAGCTTTAAAATTATTTCTTACAATTCTACAGTCATGTGTAATATCTGTGGTTATAAAAATGCAAAGCTTCACTTCAGTTTCAGTGTTCAATGCTGTTACCCCAAATATCTTAAAAGAAGTTAAAAATACCAGCTTCCTATATAGCATCATCTTGAGCAAATAATTACTGTTTTTTTATTGAAGTATAATTGACATACAGTATCTTATTAGTTATTGTTGCTGTTAATTACTTATCTATTACACCCTAAAATTACTCACTCAGAATGATGACATTGATAATATACTGCTGGAATTTTAAGAGGTGAAAATAACCTGCTAACTCTTTGGTTCTTCTCTCTTTTCCTTTCAATTCAATGCTCATTCATTCAACATTTATTAAAAACCTATTCCGGACTAAGCCCTTCATGGGGTGGAACAATAGAGATAAAAGATAATAAAAGTGGGTCCTCTACCAGAAGAGCTCACATACTTATTGTGTGCCAGACATTTTCTTTACTATATTCCTCCTGACTTTCATTTAATTTCATAATATAATAGCTTCCCAAACACATGGCAGGTATGTCTCTGAATGAGAAGAATAGCAGAGTCTAATAGAAGTCACTATTTTACCAAAGAAATTAATGCTCCACTCTTCATTCATAAGTTGCTGTTCACTTAAATTTCTGCATATTCATTAATTTATTCATTCATTCCATAAACATTTATTAAGTAGTTACTGTTGAGTCAACTGCTATAGTCAGCCTCTGGAAATAAGCCATCTATCTCGGCCTTCAAAGTGATCTCAGTCTCCTGACTTAGTATATACACAATAGTGCTATAATAGAGTACCGTGAATGTGAAACCAGGAGGGAGGGGTTGCTTTGGTGGAATGGGAACCCTTCACAGAGGAATGGATAACTTGAACTGGTGTTAAGGGATAGAAGTTCGTGAAATAGTTAAGTGGGAAAGGGCAATGTTGTTCAAGTAAACTGTATACACAGAACTGTGGAGGCTGAGAAAACATACTTTCATTAATCCTGCAATATAGAGTATGCCAAAGAGCCTACTTCAATTTGTTGGGCATAAAAATGTGCCCCATTAAACCATGACATTTCTTAGACTTCCTTGCAAATGAAGGTGAAGAATGGGAATGTAGCCCAGGCCTGGCTGATGAGTTAAAAGTGGTTGTTGTGGAGGAAAGCTTCCAGGTAAATTCCTTAAAAGGGGAGCAGGCTCAGCTGGGATGGGCCTTTGCCTTTTTCCCTTCCTGTTCTTCCTGCCTGAATGTGAAAATGATGCTCAGAGGAAGAACAATGCCCTGTGCCACAAGGCAACAAGCAAGTGCTAAGGATGGCAAAGCAGAAAGATGCAAGGAGCCTGCAACCCTGAGGCTGGATTGAAAAACTCTGTGGATCCTCCACTGCCTATCACAGACTTATTACCAGAGGGTAAAACTCCTTAATTAGTTAAGCCACCGGTTTTCAGGTTTGGGTTACTTGGGCAAACTGGTGGAGGGAACCTGAACAGACTAGAGGAAGCCACCCAAAATGAGCCCCGAGCAGCTATAGAGTTTGAATGGTGTCTGCTGTAGGTTCTTAAACTTTAGTATTTTTGAGAATCACCAAAGGTACCTGTTACACATGCGCATTTCTGAGCCACAGCCACATAGATTCTGGTTCTGATTCCAGTCATCTAGGTGGCACATAGGAATTTCAACTTGACTTCCCAATGCTAGTTCTAAGACCACATTTATTTTTTAATTTTTTTATTAACATATACTGTATTCTTAGTTTCAGAGATAGAATTTAGTGATTCATCAGTTGCATACAACACCCAGTGCTCATCACATCACGTGCCCTCTTTAATGCCCATCATCCAGTTACCCCATTCCCCTACCACCTCTCCTCCAGCAACCCTCAGATTATTTCCTATAGTTAAGAATCTTTTATGGTTTGTCTCCCTCTCTGTTTTTATCTTATTTTAAAGCAAAGCAAACCCAACAAATAACAAGAATGTAAAAACTCTCAGATTTATGGATGTTGAAACAATTGATGCATTTGCTGTGGTAACTGAAGCAGGCATTTTGTTTGTTTCTTTCTTTTTCTTTTCCTTCTGTTTTCCTACTGCACATGGGAAGACATGATTGCTGTCCACAGTTCACAAATCCAAATCTATGACATCTATGTTCAGTCATAAGGCTGATGAAGAAAATATTTTGTTTAATTTAACAACCCTTGAATAGTGCTTGCTATATACTACAGGCACTGTTCTAAGAACTTAACACGTATTAATTAATTTGGCTTTTATAAGAACTCTATGCAGTGGGAACTACTACTATCCCAACTCATAGATGTGGAAATGGAGGTACAGAGATATTAAATAACTGGGCCACACAACTATTTATGCTGCATCTCTAATCTTTGGCCATCGTAGATTTATTATTTATATTTCCAAGTACTTATCAGTGAGCACAAAAAATCTCATGATTTATTCAACTATAATGAGAATAAAGACATTAGCACCATATGGCTGCTCTGAGACATAAGCATCTGGAGAAATGAAGATCTTATAATAAAAGTATCTAGCATGAATTCAAATCTCATGGGCTGTGATGTTAGTTTTGACAAGCAAGTTACTTTGCTAGCCTAGCTAATTCCCAAACATCTGCTTCTTAATTTCTTAATTTCTGGGTTTTATGAATTTGAAAATACTCAAGGGTCTGGAGCTGTAACCAATATAAATATTGTGGGTCTACAGTAGCATTTTCCCAAATATTTTTTCCTTAAACATTTGTTCTACAAGATGTCAAATTTTAAAAAGGCTTCCTATTTAAATAAATTTGGGAAATAGTAGGTTAGCAAAGTCTTTGTACTGCAGGATTTATCAGAACCTTAATATGATAAAGCCATCTGTAAATCTCCAAGAGAGAAATATATGTAGTATTTCACAAAAATTTGACCTTGGAATCCTTTTTTTCTGAGTTTGCAGTGGTAGTGTTATTTCAAGGAATACAATTCTAAAAATGATAGCTAACTGTGTATTCAAATTTAAAATTATTTTGTACAATTCAAAGTAATATTTTTGGCAAAACTGTTCATAAAAGATTTTGTGCAAGCTGTGGATACTCATTGGTATGTGTAGTCATGTAGATGATAGAACAGAGGAGGAATAAAGAGAATTGAAACACTGCTAAATGTAACTTTATCCCCTTTGCATACAGAGAAAGCACTGTCAGGAATAATTTCTAAATATTTATATTGGTTTCTAAATTCCTTTTAATTTATTTCAGTACTTTGTTCTAAATTTTTTCTATTCCTGCCCTTGAGTTCTGCTGTTTTCCCTTTGAGCTCTGCAAGATACAGTGTTTTGTGTATTTCCCTCTTTCTTTTTCTTTCTCTAATCATAAAGCTGTAACTATAAAATGTAAAAATGAAATATTCATCTCCTTCATCCACCCAGTAGACATCTTTATTCATCATCTGAAGTAAGTGGGAGAAGTTATTTTAATGTATGCAGGATAAAAATCAAATCATCTTTTTCTTAATGAGCTAAATAAGCTGAGAAATGTTATGGAGAAACTGTGTGGTAAATAGTAAATAAATATGCCTGAACTTCTCTACTAAGGAAAATGCTCTGGTTAATGCTGGTGCTTTACTGTGTTCATTTCACCAAATATGAAACAAAATTTTAATAAGTTGATGATGTAAATTCAAGTCTCTGAAAAATCGGATTGTTGGAATTAAGAAGAGATGCAATAAAGCATTCATTTCAGATATTTTTCAATTAAATATTTCACCAGATTAAAAAAAAAGTAAAACTTGTCATCTAAGGTGATGAAGGACCACTTAAGCCAACCAATTTAGTCTGGGTCATGTGTGGATTTGTTTATTATCAAAACACTGACTTCTCCCATAGTCTGATTAAAAATACTTCTCAACTGAATTCAGGTTTTCTCTTCTCTGGGGAATATGCATTTCTTAGGGAGTGAATATTCTGGAGTACCATTTTCATATTGCTTACTCTGCCCTATGTGTGACTGTGTGTATGTCTCTCTCTCCTTTCTTTTTATTTTCTTTCTTTTTTTTCCTCCATTTTTATTATTAAAAGTCAGGTCATTTTTTAATATGTCAGATTTGTGTTTACTTTGTTTTTTTAGGAAAGGAGATGGCTACATATTAATATTAATTGCTATTATTATTCACTAATTCCCAAACATATTATATAAAGAGGATACAAAGGTGAATTAAAGGCACTCTAATTTGCCCAAAGAAATGTCCTATCATTTGGATAGATAAGCAGTAACAGAATTATAAATCCTATCAATGAAATTATAAGATCTCCATAAAGCTGAGTGCTCACTTCCACACGCCAACGAAAATTCCCAGTCCTCTGATGAAATAAAGATTAAGTGAAATTTGAATACTGGAATATTCTCCAAGCTTTCTGTTTTATTTCTGCCTCATATCTTTGTATAGATATTGCCAACCTGTGGTTTCCTAAGAAAAAATG
Source organism: Ursus americanus (assembly GCF_024610735.1). NCBI lineage: Eukaryota > Metazoa > Chordata > Mammalia > Carnivora > Ursidae > Ursus > Ursus americanus. The sequence continues at coordinate 29,956,234 of NC_142143.1, forward strand.
GTAATCTCATGAATAATTAATCAGTCTACCAAAGTTTTTCAGTGTCCTATTGGAAATGTATCCAAGACCAGCTGACTAACTCAGACCATAATGTTAAAAGATCAAAGTTTTATAATCCCAATCAACAAAAGAACAATAATACATGAAATATCTACTATGTACTTGTCACTGGACATAACCAGTTAAGTGATGACTGAGGTTAGGTTTTCACTGAGGCTAACTAGTTGCCATTTTGCTTGACCTTAGTTTGGATTTCCAACCACAGCCAATTGGCTCATAAATGTAAGCCCATAGAAATACAGGAAAATCACTGTTTTTACCTGGATTTTTTTTTAAAGTTTAGATTCATAATCTGTGCTTTAGTTTTAAATCTATATGGTTAACTACTATTACCATAATTCACGTCTAGAGCTATGCCTTTCAATATACTAGACACTAGCTGTATGTAGTTTTTGCACACTCAAAATGTGGTCAAGTCCAAAGTAAGATGAGCTTAAGTACAAAATATACACTAGATTTAGAAGACTTAATACAAAAAAGAAAGTAAAATATCTCACTAATTTTTTATTTGATTAAATATTGACATAATAATATTTTGGATATATTGGGTCATAAATAAAATATGTTATTACAAAATTATTTTCACTTTGTTTCTGTTTTAATGAGGGTATTAGTAAATGTAAAGTATATATGTAGCTTGCTCATATTATATTTCTTTAATATACTTAACTTCCAAATTCAGAGTTTATATATATATTTTAAAGATTTTATTTATGGGGTGCCTAGGTGGCTCAGTCATTAAGCGTCTGCCTTCGGCTCAGGGCGTGATCCCAGAGCCCTGGGATCGAGCCCCACATTGGGCTCCTCTGCTGGGAGCCTGCTTCTTCCTCTCCCACTCCCCCTGCTATGTTCCCTCTCTCACTGGCTGTCTCTCTCTCTCTGTCAAATAAATAAAATATTTTTTAAAAAAGATTTTATTTGAGAGAGAAAAAGAGAGAGCATGAACTGGGAGAGGGGCAAAGAGAGGAAGACAAGCAGACTCCCCGCTGAGCAGGGAGCCTGATGTGGAGCTCAATCCCAGGACCCCGAGATCATGACCCAAGCCAAAGGCAGATGCCCAACTGACTGAGCCACCCAGGAGCCTATATATTTTATCAGCACTGTTCTAGAGCAATGCTTTGTTTATAAAGTATTTGAAATAATACTATTAACTAATAACTTTTCAGAGGCTAAGAAGTGTTGTATGATGGATAAATTTAAAGAGACAAAAAAACCTGAGAATTTTAAGTTTGGATTAGAAGGCTTTGATTTTTAATGAATTCTCCCATTTATCTTTGGATTGATGCATACTGAAAAACATTTTTTGTTCAATCATAATCTCTACTTGCTTAAAAATAAGTAAGAAAATTTCCCCTAATTATAATAGATAAGTAGCAAGGCACACATTTTCTATCCTTGTATATATATATCCAAATCTCTCAAATTATTAGAGTATCTGTTGTATAAAGAAATCTTCAAAGAGAAACATTAAAAAATTAAAGAACTATTTTGAAAGAAATCTAAGAGTTATATGTACCAATGGCAAGGGAGGCTTTCACTTGCTACATGATATATTTACTATAATTATTTAATTTTTAAATAATAAACAAATATTCTATACTCAGAAACAATACTTTTTAAAAGTAGTGAATTGAGACACCTGATATAAAATTCAGCTAATGTAACAGCTTCTAAAAACACAAATACACATAATGATGAAGATGCCTACTTACAGAAATGGAAAGATGTTGATGATAAAGTGCAGGATATAAAACATATTATAATATGACGCCATTTATTAATGTGTTCAGAATAAGAGAAGCATAAATTTGTACCAATATTGCAATTGTTCCCCATGGAACAATTGTTCTCTGGGTGAGAGTTATAGTTCAAGCAATTTTTGTTGGTTTTATTTTGTTTGGGGTATTTTTGTTGTTGTTTATCTGTATTTTCTCATTTTTCAACAGAGGATATATAATAAATGCATATATTTTTAAATTAACATGAATTGTAATTGGGCTTACAAGAAGAAAATATCTAAGAGATTGTGGGAGGAGACACTCAAGTGGGCAAAAAAAGGAGAGCCAAGCAACACGAAAGGAGCCTGGGTAAGAAAATGTCATGACAGCCAGTGTGCCCCCGACCTCTGGAGTTGGGTAGTCCTGTGTTCAAATACAAGCTCTAAACTTTGATCATGGATAATGTTCTTAACATCTCCAAGGTTGTCTGATTATAAAGCCTACTTTGAAGGCATGCTGTGAAAATTGCATGACATGGTGATGAAGAATGAGCAGCATCATGCTCCTGACAGAGTTGATGCCAAACAAATGTTGAGTAGACTGATATAACCTCTAGTGTGATGGACATCTTACTCTTCACCAGCACTAGTGCCTTCCTACACTTAGTGTGAAGCTGCTACCACCACTACGTGGCCTGGGGGAAGGAGAAATGAAAAATCGAGATTGAGTGCCAAGGAGTACACTCTTCTCCCCAAGATGACCATCCAATCCAAAACTCCACCTAGGAGTCTGAGAATAATCCCTACTTGCCACTGTCTGTTCACATGAACCATTTCTCCATTTATTTTGATAAAATAATTCACCTAATCAGCAAATAAATGTTGATTTTATGTGAGCTACTGTTACAGTGGACCAGAAGTGAACTGACAAATTCAATGGATACACTGACATTCTAAATCCAAAGGGGATGGGCAGCTTAATAGGCAGAAAGCAAAAACTGAAGACATTCAAAACTATCTTGGATGTTTCCGAAAGAGAAACGGGGAGAAAGTAGGTGAGATGCCCCTGAAGTCTTTCTCAAATCTAAACATTTATGATTCTATGCTTTTTACTTTGGCATCTGATTAAGATTCTTAGACTTTATAATCAGCATTTTTATCAATTATACATAAGATTTTTGTTGACATTATTCCTTTTTGGTGTTTTTCTCTTTCACAGTGTGATGTGTCTTTGTGAACTTTCTTTTTATACACTTTCATAGCTCTCCCATCTGACTGGTGGACTTTTCACTAAATTAATATCCTTAGTCTGATGATAGTCAAATTTTCCTGGTCTAGAAGCCATTTCTTCTCTTTAAAATCTTTTCGCATCCCTCTGATGCGGACCAAACTGCTCGATTCTGAGCAAGCAATCTCATTTCCCTTATTTCCAAGTGTTTAAAGGACTGAGACTGTAATACTGAAAACTGATAAATTATTGATGAACAAATTATGGCCAGACGTTCAAGTATGGTGTTGTTGATTTTTAGTTCAGATTCAAAGATGATCTATCTTTAATTTAAAATGTTCAGATTTATAAACTAAGTTATGATATTCTTTTCCTTAGATACAAGCATTTTGTAAGCACCAGAAATGAAAGTATTTAGTTTGATGAACTAAATCACATTTGACATTTGGAGTCTTAAAATTTATTTTTGCAGTATAAGTATTAGAGCTAGGGAAGAAAGGAGTTTAATTTAGTAGCCAAATGCCAAAACATTATGTAAAACTCAAATTAGAAATAGAAGGGTTTTCTTGCCTTTCAACAGCAGGCAGAGCCTCACCCTGAAGAAATCTTGGCAGATTTTTATGCCAGGTCTACAATTAAGAAGGAAGAAATAATAAATAATAAATACAGCCCCAGATCACACATGCGCATCACACACACATACACATATACAGCCCCCCATACTTCTGTCTTCTAAGTGATTCAGGTTTTAAAAGGAAAAAGAAACATGAATATAAATGATAGAGCATGTTTTCCTCAAAGGTACTAAGATCTGATAACACATTTAAGTACTTAAATTCTCAAAAGGACATCATTTTAAACGTAATTAAATTAGTGAGTGCTAGAGTGGCACAGTCCAAAGAGATGGCCCTCTAACTTGATTTAAGGAAGGAATTACTATACCTTTTCTCTCTTACCCATCCCCAAGTCCCTGGCACATACCATCATTGGTACACACAAACTTCCTCCCACTTTATATTATTCTATTTTCCCTGATGGTCCCTAACTTCTGTACCTTTCCCTCCATTCCTACTGTCTTCTACCCTACTGGGTCTAATATATGGCCTTGGAGATACATGAACTATTGAAAAATACATAGGCTGTAAAAGTTTTTGTTACATGTCTTCTCTCTTGCTTAAACAACACTGTGGGTCTTAGCCCTGCTCATACGTGACAGATTAAATACGGCTGTAAATTCTTGGACATTCCTTCGATTAAGAGATGAGTTCAAAAGCCTTACTTTGAATCTGGTGGGATCTGTGAAGGCTTTGGCTAACAGAATATGGCAAAATGACACTGTGTAAGTTTCAGAGCCCTGACCTTAAGAAACTGACAGCTTCTGTGTCCTGCCTCTTAGAATGCCTTCTCCAGGAGCCCTGAGACGCCATGTAAAATGTCTGCTTACCCTGAGTCCACCGTGCTGGAGGAGCCACGAGTAGGCACTGACAGTCCCAGTTGAGTCCAATATTCCAGCCATCTCTACCAACATACCAGGCATATGGTGAAGCCATCGTATATGCTGCAAACCAGCCCTTCTACTACTAAATACCAGTTGTCACCCTAGTTAATACCACGCAAAGGTGAATCGTCCAGTAGAGTACTACCTGGAGTCCTGACCCACAAAATTGTGAAATAATAAATGATTGTTTTAAGTCACTAAGTGTGGGGTAGTTTGCTACCTAGCAATAGATAATGATAGCAATGTGCAAGTACTATTACTTTATGATTTCTGACTGCTTTATTTTTTTTAAGATTCATTTCTTTATTTTGTGTGTGTGTGAGAGAGAGAGAGGGTGGAGGAGAGAGAGAGAGAGAGAGAGAGCATGAGCAGGAGGGGCAGAGGGAAAGGAAAAGAGAATCCCAAGCAGATTCCAAACTAAGCACAGAACCCAATGCTGGGCTTAATCTCACGACCCTGAGATCATGACCTGAGCTGAAACCAAGAGTAGGATGTTCAACCAACTGCACCACCCAGACACCCTTCTGACTGCTTTATAATGCGGATTTATATGTCTGTGTTTATCCATGAGTTTTTTTTTTTAACTTGCATCAATATAGGTATTGTGTTATATAGATCTAATTCATTTTTTTAAAATTCTACTCTCTTCTAGATCCAATCATGTTGCTCTTTGGGAATCTAGTCCTTTGCTTCCAAGTACTAAAGCTGTAGCCACCATAGATGTTTGCATCTTTTTAGGACCAAAAAGAATACTGTGATACATATCCTTATATTTGCTTATCTGTCAAACAATGTGCTAATTTCTCTGGGCTATATTCCAAGGAGTGGGATTGCTAGATGACAATGTGTATACACATTTAGTTTCACTTAATACTGCTACATAACCTTCATAGTGATACCTTAAGTTTAAACTTATATGTATGGTATATTGAGTTGTGATACCTTAAGTTTAAACTTATATGTATGGTATATTGAGTTGCTATATTTCTCCCATCTCAATTTTGTGTTTTCTGCTTCCATTTCTTTTCTCCTTTTTTGACTTCCATTGGATAGATTAACTTTAGCTTTGCTGATTTTAAAGTTATACATTACTTTGTATTCTACCTGGAATTAACATAATATTAGCCAGGATTCAATTACAAAAAACAAAATCCTCCATAGCTAGTTTTAGCAGAAAAGTATTAATTACAGAGTTTTATTTTTTTTAAAGATTTTGTTTATTTATTTGACACAGAGAGAGACAGCGAGAGAGGGAACACAAGCAGGGGGAGTGGGAGAGGGAGAAGCAGGCTCCCTGCTGAGCAGGGTTCAATTCTAGGACCCTGGAATCATGACCCGAGCCAAAGGCAGACGCTCGGGGACTAAGCCACCCAGGTGTCCCAATTACAGTTTTAAATGGCTTATTGACTTATGAGAAGAGCTGAAGAAACACACTGCAGGTTAAATTCTAGAAGCAATCCAGGTAAGGGCGCCTGAGTGGCTCAGTCAGTTGAGTGTCTGATTCTTGGTTTTGACTCAGGTCCTGGGATGGAACCCTGTGTCTAGCTCCGGGCCCAGTGGGAAGTATGCCTGGGGATTTTCTCTTTCTCTCTCTCTCCCCCTCTGCCCTTCCCCCTCTAAAATAAATAAATAACTATTTAAAAAAGAAACAATCCAGGTATATTCTTAGTCATTATTTCTTCAAATATTTATCCCCCTCTATCAATACGTTTTCCTTCTGTGACTCCTGCTATTCAGGTATGGATTTTTAAAAATCTCTTGAGTTTTATAGTTTCCATTTCTGTCACTTTTGAATGTCATTTGGGTAGTTTCTTATATGCAGCCTATGTATTTTTGTTTAGCTATATAAATTGTGAATATACATCCTACACATGATATTCTTTCAACGATTATATTTTTCAAAATGATAGCTCCCAACTGGTCCTTATTATCAATTTTTGGTTCCTACTTCATATTACCAATATCTGCCCTTAATTCTTTGAGACTATTAATCTTATTTAAAATGCTATTCTCTTTGATCTGCCGTTTTTTTCCTATTCTAATGTCTTTAGTTTGTTATTTTTCTTTTCTATTGCACTGCTCAGTTCTCCTTATTTTTCCCTGCTTATATTCCATAGGGATAAGGAGTCTGAAGGATGTCCGCCAGTGATGCCTTCATCCTATATTCTTACATTTGCTTAATCTCCTCCTCTTGAGTGTGGGCTGGACCTAGAAACTTGATTCTAATGAGAATTTACCATAGGATGTCACTTCAAAGATTAGATTAGAAGACTCTGGAACTACTTTCTCTTGCTCTCACGCACTCACTCTGTAGAACTCACCTGTCAAGTGGTGAGCTGCTCTATGGAGAGGCCACATAGCAAGAAAGTGAGGAAGGCCTCTGGCTAATGAGAAACTAAGTCTTGCTAATAAACACATGAAAGAAGTTAGTTGGGAAGCAGCTTTTTCCCCATTTGAGCCTTCAGATAAGACCATGGCCTTTGTTGCACCTTGACTGCATCCTTCTGATGGCTCTTGAGGCTCAGGCACCCAGCTAAACCACACTCAGATTTCTGACCCATAGAAGTTGTGAGATGATAGAAGTTTATTGTTTTAAGCCCTAAGTTTTGGAGTAATTTGTTATGTAGTGATAAATAGCCAATAGAGTAGGTAAAGTTTTTTACTTATGAAAAAGTAAAAAACTAGATCTTACTTCCTATTGGATTGAGGAGGAACACGCCTCAGGTGAGACAGCCTCTGACATTAAAATATGGGCTCAACTTTTTACTTTGTCATCCCTCTGCTGAGTTGCCTTTCCCTTCAGGGAGCCATCTAGCATTTCTGCCCAGAATCCTTTTTTCCCCACCATTCTTTCTCAAGTGTAATCATCTAGCTCTTGGAGTATGGGAGGGGAAATGGGGGCAGGAAACACTCAAGCCCTTACTGTTAGGCATCCCTACCTCCACCTTTTGTGTTTTCTTTACTCACATGCAGGAGGGTAGGCACTGACCCATCCAAGGAAATAGGCAAGAGAAATTTACTTTTACTCTTACATTAGAATGAAAGTTAGTTATGTATATACCTAAATAATTTTCCTTTAGCACCTTGGAGACATTGTTTGCTAGCAACCTACATCACAGCCAAAAAGTCTGATATCATTTTAGTTTTCACTTTTAAGCAATCACTTTTTTCCCTTTGAAATCATTATTATATCATTTACTATTTGTTCTACTCTATCTTCTAGTCTCTCTTTCAAAAACTCTAATAGGAGAGAAACTAGTTTTTCTGGATATATTCTTCATGCCTCTTTAAACCATATAGATGGTATATCAGAATTATTACTTATGTAAAAAGGTTATAAGAAATTGGTATAATCCTTATAAAAATATATAGGCAGTAAATAATATCATTTAAAATAAGCTTACAATTAGAATAAGAAATTATCCAAAAGAACTTCACCCAAAAGAATGATCATATAAGAATATATATACAAATATTTAAGCACTATTTTTTCTTTCTTTCTTCCTTTCTCTCTTCTCAATTGCAAAACATGAACGTTCACCAATACAAGGATGGTTGAAAAATATTATGACAAATATGTTTATGGAATACTATGTAACTATTCATAAAATAAATTAGATTTAAAATATTAACTACATTACTTTCTTTTTAATACCTATAAATACATTCAGTGATAATGTTGCTACTTTTACTTGTTTGTAAGAAAACATTAAAGTGGTGCCTGGGTGGCTCAATCCATTAAACGGCTGCCTTTGTCTCAGGCCATGATCTCAGGGTCCTGGGATTGAGCCCCATCTCAGACTCCCTGCTTAGTCTGCTTCTCCCTCTTCCTTTGTCCCCCTCCCCCATTTGTGCACGCATGCTCTCTCTCTCTCTCTCAGATGTATAAAGACTTTAAAAAAATTAAAAAAAGAAAAATGCAAAAAATAAAGTCAGGAAAGAAGGAAGAATGTGGAAGAGAAAGATTAACTCACAAGTCATATCAAACTTTGACTTTTTCTGATGACAAAGTTTTTGTCTGGTGCTTTTGTGTCCCACCCTTGTGGGATCTAGGGTTTACAGAGTTTCAAACTGTTTTCATAGAACTACATAGGTGGGAGAAATAAACCCCTTCAAGGTATTTATTAGAAATTTCCATTTCTGTAACCTCACTCAACAAACCCATCCAGTAGGTAATTATTTCCCTAAATTGGCAGTCCTTATTTTTCCAACAGCCACGTTCTGGAATAACTGAAAAAACTATTATATTTAGGTTTTTGAGATATGGTAAGAAGTTTAAAATAATATTTAAATTTTATTAGACTCTTAAGTAGTTTCTTTTGGGTGCCATTTTCTATGACAACTTGCTAAAATAGTCAGGATTTTTTTTAAAGATTTTACTTATTTATTTGAGAGAGAGTGAGTGAGAGGGAGAGAGAGAGGGAGAGACGAACTGAAGCAGACTCTGCATTGAGCACAGAACCCGAGGTGGGGCTCGATACCACAGCCACAAGATCATGACCTGAGTCAAAACCAAGAAGAGTTGGATGCTTAACTGACTGAGCCACCCAGGCACTCTAATAGTCAGGATTATTATATTTTAACATTCTGGTAATCATTATCAACTTGGGGCTTAAAGGAAGTTTAACAAAGGACAAATAAAACTTAATTTCAGAATGCCAATTTGTTGATAGGGGCTAAGAAGAGAAATATCTCTCAAAAGGCATAAGAATGGAGTGTCAGGAATTCTCAGACCATAAAAGAGTATTTTTAAGTTTGTAGAACCTTTTGTAACAACTCAGTCCTAGTTAACATTTAAATTTAAGAGGACTGGACAAGGAAAAATAATCAAGACCAGGATTGTGCAAACACTGGAGGGACACTAAGTATTGCAGAAGGGAAGAGGAGTCTTAAAATGGCAATGTTAATAAAGTTAAACTATGAGAAAAATATTAATTTCAACAGGAACATTCCACTTAAAAGGATGACCTATGAGGAAACAATCCTCCTATACTTGAAAATGAGTCCAGGTAAAGCTCTGGAAACTCTACCATCTATTGTGGCATTCAAGTCCACAGCAATATTTATTTCATCTGCCGGATACTTGGACTAAATGGAATTCACAAGATTGTTGAATTGTAGCCATGTATCTAAACAAACAACTGGTACTTTGGCTGGAGGATATAAACATTAAAAATTTTTGCATTCATCTTATTTGGGAGTTCCATCAAGATGAAAAAAAGTTCCATTTACACAATACTGGATGCTCAGTAAGAATCTCTTGATAGTAACTGAAATTATAATAGCCGATATGCCCTTATTTCTACCTTTTTTGATTTTCAGCTGTGGAGGGTAGGGGAGGTTGAAATTATTTTTCTAGAATCCAATTTTCCTGAAGGCTTAAACTATTAAAACTTAGAAGAAAAAATCCAATAAAATTGAACTACTAAAATCAGGTCCCTATTCAGCCACATTGCAAGAGAGGAATCTTGGACATTGGAAGCACACTACTGGGGAATCTAACTCAAGCAAAGATGTCTTTGTCTCACGTGGCATAAAATTAAGTGGAGCATAACTGTCATTTGAATGACTATCCAAACTGGTTCCATCCTAGGTTGTTGAGAGTCCCATCAAAAGAAGTGATATCTTAATAAGGTTTTTGCCATGGAGTGGAGAAAGTGACATTAAATTCCCTTTATCATAGGGACAAAACCAAAGTAATGCAGGTGCCCAGAGCATCTCTAGCCTACACTAAGATGCACCATAGACTGACGGGGGAAAAAAAGGAGATAGATGCCTGATCCTCATGGAACTCTGACATTTTCAGCAGACCTTATCTGTTTTGAGGAAAGGAATCTAGCCTTCATCAATTTATACCTGAACCAATTAAAAAGGAAAAACTCCTCTTACAAGAGGGTTCCTCTATTATTCTGTTTGAAATGTGGGTGCCTCCAAGTAGCTATAATCATAAATCAATTCAATTTTCATTATCATTAGCATTTGCCCTTCATTTTTAAAATTCTTTATTTAAATTCAATTTAGTTAACATATAGTGAATTATTAGTTTCAGAGGCAGAATTTAGTGATTCATCAGTTGCATACAACACACAGTGCTCATCACTTCAAGTGCCCTCTTTAATGTCTGTCACTCAATTACCTCATCCCCCCACCCCTCTCCCCTCCAGCAACCCTCAGTTTGTTTCCTATGATTAAGAGTCTCTTATGGTTTCTCTCCCTCTCTGTTTTTTCCTTATTTTATTTTTCCTTTCCTTCCTCTACGTTTATCTGTTTTGTTTCTTAAATTCCACATATGAGTGAGATAATATGGTATTTGTCTTTCCCTGACTGAATAATTTTCCTTAGCATAATACCCTCTAGTTCCATCCATGTCATTGCAAATGACAAGATTTCATTTTTTGACGGCTGAGTAGTATTCCATTGTACATATATGCTACATCTTCTTCATCCATTCATCTTTCGATGGACATCTGAGCTCTTTCCATAGTTTGGCTATCATGGACATTGCTGCTATAAACATTGGGGTGCATGTGCCCCTTCAAATCACTATTTTTACATCCTTTGGGTAAATACCTAGTAGTTCAATTGCTCGGTTGTAGGGTAGTTCTATTATTACCTTTTGAAGAGCCTCCACACTATTTTCCAGAGCGGCTGCACCAGTTTGCATTCCAACCAACGGTGTAAGAAGGTCCCCCTTTCTCTACATCCTCACCAACATCTGTTGTTTCCGGGGTTGTTAATTTTAGCCATTCTGACAAGTGTGTGGTGGCGTTTCCTTGTGATTTTGATTTGTATTTCCCCAATGCCGAGTGATGCTGAGCATTATTTCATGTGTCAGTTAGCCATTTGTATGTCCTCTTTGGAGAAATGTCTGTTCATGTCTTCTGCCCATTTCTTGACTAGAATTTTTGTTTCTGGGGTGTTGAGTCTGATAAGTTCTTTATAGGTTTTGGATACCAGTCCTTTATCTGATATGTCATTTGCAAATATCTTCTCCCATTCTGTAGGTTGCTTTTTAGTTTTGTTGACTGTTTCCTTTGCTGTGCGAAAGCTTTTTATCCTGACGAAGTCCCAATGGTTCATTTTTGCTTTTGTTTCCCTTGCCTTTGAAAACAAGTCCACCAAGAAGTTGCTGTGGCTGAGGTCAAAGAGGTTGCTTCCTGTGTTCTCCTCTAGGATTTTGATGGATTCCTGTCTCACATTGGGGTCTTTCAACCATTTTGAGTCTATTTTTGTGTGTGGTGTAAGAAAGTGGTCCAGTTTCATTCTTCTGCATGTGGCTATCCAATTTTTCCAACACAATTTGTTGAAGAGACTGTCTTTTTCTGTTGGATATTCTTTCCTGCTTTGTTAAAGATTAGTTGACCATAGAGTTGTGGGTCCATTTCTGGGTTCTCTATTCTGTTCCATTGATCTATGTGTCTGTTTTTGTGCCAGTACCATATTGTCTTAATGATTATAGCTTTGTAATACAGCCTGAAGTCCAGAATCGTGATGCCTCCAGTGTTGGTTCCTTTTCAAAATTACGTTGGCTATTCATGGTCTTTTCTGGTTTCATACAAATTCTGGGATTGTTTATTCTAGCTCTGTGAAAAATGCTGATGGTATTTTGATAGGAATTGCACTGAATGTGTAGACTGCTTTGGGTAGCATAGACATTTTTACAATATTTGTTCTTCCAATCCATGAGCAAGCATTTGCTCTTTAAAAATGAATAAACCCATTGGATGCCATAAGAAAAGCCAATTTTCAAAGAGGTAAGTCCTCTAAAATGATCAAACCTTCAATCTTTTGTTAAACAAATATTTATTAAATGCCTACCATGTGCCAGGCATTATGACTTCAGTGAAAACTGTTCTTAAGGGTTCTGGGAATATTGTATTCAGGATCAATTAAAAACTGAAGCAGGTTATTCAACTTTTGGGGAAATCACAGATTCCTCTGTGGTACGAACAAATCTATTGGTCCACTTTTCAAAACAATGCATATATGCTTAGAGTGGATTTAATTGTGTCCCCTCAAAAAAAGTCCAAGTCTTAACCTCTAGTACCTGTAAATATAACCTTATTTGGAAATAGAGTCTTTGCAGATATAATTAAGTACAGGATATCAAGAAGAGTTCATCCTGGAGTTAGAGACAGAAAAGGAAAAGACACAGAGACACAGAGAAGAATGTATTGGTAAGACAAAGGCAGATATTGGAAGTATGTATGCTGCCACAAAGCAAGAAATATCAAAGATTGCTAGAAGCCACCACAAGCTAGGAGAGAGGCAGGAGAACCTCAGAGCCTCTAGAAAGTGTCCCAACCCTGCTGACACTTTGATTTCAGACTTCTGGCCTGTGAGAGAATAAATGTCTGTTGCTTTTAGCTACCTAGTTTGTAGCAATTTGTTACAGCAGCCTTAGGAATCTAACATAATGCTCCTATATGCAATATTTCGTACAATATCAAACCCATGCATGGATGCCCAAAAGTTTCATAAAGCCCAAGTTAAGAACACTAAATCAGAAAAAGTCTAGGAAACTGTGGCCAAAGGGGATTGAAGGAAACTTGAACTGTGTCATCTGTGATAAAGATCAACCAGGAATATTAACCTGAAGAGGAGATAAGTAGTGAGAGACAGTGATTCTCCTTAAATATTTGGAACACTTAAATCTCTGTGGCTTCACAGATGGGTGGACATATAATTTATCATCCCAAATGGGACACTTCTGAGAGTTAATGGGACTCTTTATATATATATATATATATTTTTAAAAGATTTTTTAATTTATTTATTCGACAGAGATAGAGACAGCCAGCGAGAGAGGGAACACTGCAGGGGAGTGGGAGAGGAAGAAGCAGGCTCATAGCGGAGGAGCCTGATGTGGGGCTCGATCCCATAATGCTGGGATCACGCCCTGAGCCGAAGGCAGACGCCTAACTGCTGTGCCACCCAGGCGCCCCTATATATATATTTTTATATATATTCTAAGACTTATATATATTCTAAGACTGCCCTGAGCAAAGTAGGACATATGGTTACCCTACACATGGGAGATAACTAAGATCAAAGGATGGGATAGAGATAGAGAAAAAGAGAGAAAGAGACAAAATTTGGTTCAAAATAAGAATGAATTTCTCATGAAAATAATCCAACCTTTTACTAAATTTGTCTAGGCAGAAATTTTTGGAGGAGCAGCATTTTGTATTAAGGAGACCTCTGAAGCCAAGTCTGAGGTGATATGTTGTATGATTCTAACCCAAAATTGAACTTCACCATTTTCAATGGAATGACAAAGTATTGATTGTGGAGTCCCTCAAGAATGGATTTGTAATTCTTCCTGTTAGTTTTCAAGTATGAGGTTTTAGTAAATATATTCAACTACTTTGAGCTACAGTAGTAATATCTATTTCAAAGGATGGTTGTGAAGTTTAAATGACAAAATATATGTAAAATTTAGCACAGTGTCTGACATGTAATAGGTGATCAATAAACAAAAAAATATTTTTACCTTAGTAAATCATAAATATACACAACTATGTATGTATTTCACTACATGTATTATATAATTACATATTTGTTATTTGGTTGATTGAGTTAATTAATGCCAACCCTTGAGTTCTTGAGAAACCATTACTGCTTAGGTATTTTTTAGAGCCTTGGAAATAGAAAATGTTGTTTGTCACATGTGGCTGATGGAAGAGAAGTAAGGATGAGGGAAGAAGGAAAGAATGAAGGAACAAATGAACAAATGAATTAACAAATAAACAAGAGAAGAAAGGATGAAAGAAGAGAGGGGAAGGGGCTGAGAAGGAAGAAAAGAATGAAAGAAAAAGTTCACAGTGATCATTATATTACACAAGAACAGCTTCACCACAAAGATTTTAACTGGCATCAAAGGAATATAATCTGATTCAAAGTAAAATGTATAACTAATGTCCTTCAACCTCCCCCTCCCAGACAATTCCTGTAACGTTTTGCATAGATTAGTATGTGAATGCATCAGATACTGTGCAGTGATTTGTCCTCAGCTGAAATAAGAAATGAATGCCTTGGATACAGTTTATTCTTATTATGCAGAATATGTTTTTAACAACTTAAATTTCTATCAACAAATCTTGAGTCAACCTACTGCTTTTAAGGGCTTTAATCAAGACAATAGTTAGAGGCATGGATGATAGCATTTGTCCTAGTTTTCAGGATTCTCATGAGAATCAAATGGGATAATGAGTGAAAAATCTTTAAAAATCTTAATTGCTATAGAGTGGAAAATTCTATTAATAATAACGACAGTCAATAATGACAACAATTCTGTTGGAAAAAGTCAGCTCTCTTTGACAGCAGGGACATGGGGTATATACTTCTGACCCAGGAGTATATGGAAAATCCACCTCTGCTCCGAAAATGTAGGGCATCTGGAGAACACATATAATAACTTTGAAGAAGATTCCAAAGTGGAAAACCAAAAGCCCTGTGGCTACCAATTTGAAAAAGACAACGGCATTGGGGATTTGAAGTACATAAAATATAAAACCACAAAACAGACTGTTTTCAGGGTGTAGCACTGATAACCTGCACCAGGCCTACTAAAGACTGCAAGCAAGATAATCTTAAGCATTGTGTAGTGACCACAATTATCCAAGGTACTATGGCACTTTTCCAACTTATCTACCTGGGACTGAGCTCCTTCTCCTATTCCCTCCGATGAACCATGACCTTAATGGCAGGATAATTTATTGAAAGGTTCAATTGTATAGGTTCTGCTTACATACTCCTTCCCTTCCCATTTCTAGCAGGCAGCCAGCTTTGTAATTGTGGCCTCAAGGATTTTGAGCAGAGCCAAAGCAGAAGCAGCCAAATGTTAAGAGCTCCTTCCGCTTTTATTTAAAACAAAATCTCTAGAAGTATTATGCCAGAAAGGGAGAAGAAAGTGAAGAAAACATTGGGGAAGCTATAAGAACTCCAGGATTGACTGGAGAGGGGAGAGAGAGGAGAGAGGCCAACAAGAAATAGGTCCTGCCACTGTTGGTGGGAATGCAAGCTGG
Organism: Ursus americanus; assembly: GCF_024610735.1. Taxonomy (NCBI): domain Eukaryota; kingdom Metazoa; phylum Chordata; class Mammalia; order Carnivora; family Ursidae; genus Ursus; species Ursus americanus. The sequence goes on from NC_142143.1 coordinate 29,971,764, forward strand.
TACAGTCACTCTGGAAAACAGTATGGAGGTTCCTCAAAAAGTTGAAAATAGAATTACCTTACAACCCAGCAATTGCACTACTAGGTGTTTACACAAAGGATGCAAAAACAGTGATCCAAAGGGGCACCTGCACCCCAATGTTTATAGCAGCAATGTCCACAATAGCTAAACAGCCCAGATGTCCATCGACAGATGAACGGATGAAGATGTGGCATATATGTACAATGGAATACTATTCAGCCATCAAAAAAAGAAAGCTTGCAATTTGCAATGATGTCGATGGAACTAGAGGGTATTATGCTAAGCCAAATAAATCAATCAGAGAAAGACAATTAAAATATGATCTCACTCATATGTGGAATTTAAGAAATTAAACAGAGGATCATAGGGGAAGGGAAGGAAAAATAAAATAAGGAAAAAACAGAGAGGGAGAGAAACCATAAGAGACTCTTAATCATAGGAAACAAACTGAGGTTGCTGAAAGGGGGGAGGAGTGGAGGGATGGGCTAACTGGGCGATAGACATGAAGAAGGGCACTGATGTAATGAGCACTGGGTATTATATAAGACTGAAGAATCACCGAACTCTACCTTTGAAATTAATAATACACTATATGCTAATTAATTGAATTCAAATTAAGAAAAAAGAAAAAAGAAATAGGTCCTATCCTGCAGGACCTTGTAGCATCCCAAATTGGGAAAAGATTTCAAAAGAAATATGCAGCATTTAGAGAGACAAAATCTCAGGCACCAGGGCTCTTAGTCTCTTCAAAGATGAAGATATTTGTCTGAGAAGCACAGTTGCACAACCTGAGGAGACCATGAACTTAGAAAATGGATATCCTCGGGGCGCCTGGGTGGCTCAGTCCTTAAGCGTCTGCCTTCGGCTCAGAGCGTGATCCTGGCATTATGGGATCGAGCCCCACATCGGGCTCCTCTGCTGGGAGCCTGCTTCTTCCTCTCCCACTCCGCCTGCTTGTGTTCCCTGTCTCTCTGGCTGTCTCTCTCTCTCTGTCAAATAAATAAATAAAATCTTAAAAAAAAAAAAAAAAGAAAATGGATATCCTCATGGGAAGTGGCATGGACCTAATAACCAATTAGCTGAAGATTCTCCATAGCCTTTAGTTATGTGAGATCTATGAATTTTGCCCAGCAAAGAATGAAGAGCCTTAAAAATGAATACGATCTAATTTTCACCATTCTAATGTATTGAGGTTTGGAGTTTGAATTCAGTTGGTTTAAATAAAAGATTTTACATGTGACAATTTTTGTACATGTAACTGTGTAGACAGAGAGTTATATCTCTTTATATTGATCTCTGACTTCTAAAGCCATGACCCTGCTTGGGTATTTCACTCAATCCTATACTTCTCTGAAGTGTGATCTACTCACGCTTCCCTTTTCTCTGAATCAGGACATAGGTGTCTCAGTGTGGCAGATTCCAGCATGAAGATAGCTGTCCAAGGGACTCTACCATGAGGTGAGAATGAATGAACATGAGGTTGAACTTGCTGGAATATGTGAATCCCTACTCAGATTTTTATGAAGAACTTTTACGAGTGTTCAGAATGTGTTTCATTCATCTTCTCTCGAGCTTCCTTTATTCCTAATGCTTAGAAATTCCCTGTTTGTTATTCCATAGGAACTTGTGCCCATTCCTACCACGACACATACCATTGTATGCAATTATCTATTTGCTTCTCTGCTTCTCTATCTCCTTGCTTCTCTGCTTCTCTATCTCCTTGCAGGATTTGTGTATCCTTGTTGGGAGCTGGGTCTAAACATTAAAATCTCCAGTGTCTCAACATAATAAAGTCTTATATTGTGAATGAATGTAATGTTATGAATGGTACCACTTGCCTGAAGAGTCAATCAGACACGTGAGAGAGAATATTGATTCATGGATTAGGGTTTCAAGAAAAATAAGACATTTCACCAACTGGATCTAGACAGTAAGTCCTGTTATTAATGAATTTCAATTTGAGAAAATGGTATTTATCTTTTTGCCTCACATGAGAATCAAAGTTAGACTTGAGGAAGAAAAATTCATCAGGTTCATTCTTAAACACATATTAAGCTCACTAAATGCTCAAAAAAGGAGAAGATGAAATAGAAGGAAAATGAACGGGAGGAGGAGGAAAAAATGCAAAGTATTATTCCAAAACTTTGAATTTTAAGTTTCCCGAAATCAAAATTGCAAATCGAACCACAAAGTATTTAATAAAACCATTTGTAGCACTTCAATTGCCATGCTACCAATCAAATACAATTAATCTAATAGCTAAAACATTCGATTTAAATTAAAAATTATCTGGTGTGAATTTCAATTTTTCAATATAATTTAATACAAGGAAAATATCTGAAGTCTGGGAATTAAGTCAGAATTCAACGATTTTTTTAAGATCATAACTTACAGTTTTCTAATGCTCTTTTTTTACTGAATTTTTAGTTCTTATTCAATATTATATTTTTAAGATTTTTTATTGGCATTCACAAGTTATATGGATAATTTTTGTTTCCTTCAACACTAGTGAACTATAAATGGAAAAGCCTCTTGAGCAACTGATTCTCACAGCACATTTGTTGCTATTGTTAAAATTGTTCATTTTCACAGCATTAAAAAAAAAATGTGATCCAAGATGAAACCTGCCTTGCAAAGTCACAACTTACAAGTGAATTTAAACATAGTCTGGAAGAATCTATTCATCCCTTTATAACATGCAGTTCTATGAATCAAATATAGACATGACAATTTTAGACACCTTTTGCAATTGCATCACCAACAAATGGTTTGTTTAAAAATATCGTTGTAATTTAAAAAGCACACGTGCTTCCGTAAGATTTTATCACCTTTGTCCTGTGAGATAGAGGGAAACCAAAAAAGCAGTCCTTTTTTTTTTTTCTAGAAAATACATTCTCCACTTAAACCTTTTTGTTCTTCACCCTTAAGCTTTTGCCTAAGCCAACAGCTGCCAATCTTTTCTATGGCAATCGAAACTCCTTTTCAAATTATGTTTTCTGCAGAACAGTAACCCACACAAAGCAGATGCAAGCACAGCCGCTCTGACGGAAACAGAAGCCCTGCGGGTGAAGCTACCTCAGCTTTCAATACCTCCACTCTCCTCCTGCGGCCTCTGAAGAGAATGAAAACGGTGCCCAGTTGCTTCAGGGCAGTCCTGGTTTACACTGGTTTTCCAGCATAATTATTAATAGCTCCTCCTTTCACACTCATAAACTGTATGGTCAGCATGCCTCCAAGACACTGCCAAATAACTGAAGAGCTCCTAGAACACGGATGAAAAACACTGATCTGGAATTGTTCTAAGAGATAATAGAATTCTCTTCCTTTAGTTAATATTTTTTTCTTTCTTTTTTAAAAAAAAATACCTTATTTTTTAAGTAGTTTTAAGTCCATAGCAAAATGGAAATCTGCACACATGCAGAACCTCTCCCATTATCAACATCCCCACTCTTGTTACAACTGATGAACCCATACTGACACATCATAATCATTCTAAGTCCATATTTGCATTAAGATTCACTCTTGGATGGCATCTGGGTGGCTTGGTCAGTTAAGCATCTGACTCTGGATCTCAGCTCAGGTCTTGATCTCAGGGTCATGAGTTTAAGTCTTGTGCTGGGCTCCACGCTGGGTGTGGAGCCTACGTTAAAAAAAAAAAAATTCAGTCTTGGTGGTGTACATTTTAAGGGGATATCTCTCTTGTCTAGGCATCTCCTCTCCTCGTGACTTGCTGTAGGTGGTAGCTAGCATTCCACCAACAGCATCAATATAGACAGACCATACTACTTTCTAGATGGTTTTGCCTGTCCAGTAGGTAAAATGGAGTTTGTCCAAAATAAAAGTCCATCACTTTCCCTATCAATGTACTCTTTCTGCAATTCAGTGTTTCTCCTAATTCTACTAACTCTCTAGTCACTGAAACCAAAAATAGTAGTGAATTTTTACTTCTTCTTTCTCCTTATGCCAAAATCCATTTCGCTGTCAATTTCTATCAATTCTGTCCCCATACATTTCTCTCTTATATTCCTTTTTACCTTTATTGCCACTCTTACTACTCTAATGAAGATTTATGTTTGCTCTCATATCTTAAGGGCCAAGACATAATCCCTCCCCATCTTTCAATTCCTTATTTTAAACATCTTCTCATCCCTTCCCCTCCCTGCAATCTGTCATTTCCCCCACAAACCTTTCCCAATTCCTCTCAGCTTGAAGCAATCTCTCCTTCCTCAGAACATTATTATAATTTCATCTGTGCCTCACTTATAAATCATGCAAATTTTTACCTTCAGTTTTATGTGTTTGCTTGTCTTATTTACTCTATTAGTTTATCAGTTCTTTGAGGGCAGGATTGATAGTTCATTTTAGTATTTTTGATAACACCTTGAACATTGGAGATTTTCTATGAATGTTCATCAAATGGATGAACAGATACAAAGACATGAGTTAATTTTCAATATTGTCATTGCTTTAACCTTCACACTCTCACCTGAATGATGACATACTATTCACTATCCTCCCCATCCCAAACAGGGAAGTCCACTTACTTTGTCCCAAGCATAAGCCACCTTCTATCATCCTTCTCACAAATGACCTACCTACAAAGCTTTCCCCTCACTTCCTGCTACTCCTATATGCCCTCCGGGTTTTCAAAGTTCAACTCAAAATAAGCATCTCTTCATCAATAGCTTAATTAGCTAGCCCTACATAGCACTACTGCTATTCTATATTATTTAACCAATCCCTATTCCCTGGTATCATCAACTTTTAATGATGCAAATAACATAAAGAACAAGTAAAAAAATAATTCGTATGTCCATATCATGCATTTCTCCCAGACATATCTTATAGCTCACAGTCTTTGAGTATTTACTACAACCCAGGCACTGTTCTAAGAGTTTTCCTATAATGATTAATTTTTGCTAAAGCCTTAAAACAGGTAACATCCTCCTTTTATAAATTAGGAAACCGAGGCTAGAGAGACAAGTAGCAGAACAGGGCACATACAGGCAGTCTGGCATCATCAGCTTCCATGCTTGTAGCTACTCCATGTTTCCACTCATCAGAGCTTTGAACTCACTGAGCCTAAAGAGGTTAAGCACATTTCCTAACCCCAGTAAGCTTCAATTTCTTCAACTGTCAAATAAGAATAGCAACAGCACCTATATCAAGGACTGTGTGAAGATACGGAGTTGAAACCATAAACAGTGCCTAGTGCACAGCAAGCTGCTGTTATTAACTAACTAGACCTTGAACACCTCAGCTCAAATTGCCAAAATAGTTCCTGAGCGGTCTTCATGCATCTGGGAACTTTCCTTTACTATCCTGTACAACACTGACAGGATCTTTGTGGTAAACAGAATTCTAGATGGTCCCATGACCCTAGCCTCCTAGTGTTATTTCTGTGATGGTTTCCTTACATGGCAAAAGGGATTTTGCAGATGTAATCAAGGTAACTAATCAGTTGACCTTAATTTAGGGAGATTTTCCTAGTGGGCCTAATCTAATTACATGATCCTTTAAAGCAGAGCTTTTTCTCAGACTGATGGCAAAATAAAAAGTCGGAGAGATTTGAAAGCATGAGAAGTCCTCAGTGTTCTTGCTGCACTTCATGCTCGAGAGGACCATGTGAGAAGGAATGTGGGTGACTTCCAGGAGCAGGGAGTAAACTCCACATGACAGCCAGCAAGGAATTGGGACTTCAGTACCACGGTGGCAAAGAACTGAATTCTGCCAACATCCTAATGAGCTTGGAAGCATATTCTTCACCAGAGCCTCTAAGTGCAGAGCCTGGTCAACATCTTGACTTCAGCCTTGTGCAACCCTGAGCAGAGAGCCCAGTCACTCTGCACTGTATGTCTGTCTTATAAAACTGAAATAAAATATGGGTGCTGTTGTAAGCTACTCAGGGGCAAATTGTTATGTAGCAATAGAAAAAGAATGCAATCATCTCTCCAGATGATTGATCTATCGTGTCAATGGATTCTAATTGTTTTAACCTGCTGTACAGGACCTTCTGAGTGTTATTCTTATCTAATCTTTCTAACTGTATCTCATTTTCATTTATTGCTTACAAGTAACAATCACTCACATCAAAAGAGACCATTAACTAACTTTCTGTTGTGTCTTTCATTTTCCAACCTCCTGCTCTTAGTAATTGCTCTCATGTCTGGAGGGCCAAGGTATATCTCCTCTCTTAAGAGGAGAGGACTCCATTTAGCATTTTTCATTGGATCTTAAATCCTTTACAAAGGGGATGGCTTGTCCATGGCTTATGCTAATATTTTCCATTTCTCGTCCCTTCACAATAGATTTCCTGACTCCTGATGATGAAAAGATTTGGTGATGAAGATATCCTGACCATGATGATAAAAAGAATCTAACCACAACAGTGGTTAGAATATTCTAATACTTAGAATATCCTAAACTCTGTGTTAAATACTTGACATTCTCTCCTTCACTCCCTTCTGCCATCTCTATAAGATAGCTTTAAATAACCTCAGTTTGTAGGCCAAAGTTGGAACTCAGGTGGTTTAAATAACTTAAGATTATATAAGTAGCAAATGATATACACCTATATCTATTTGACTCAAAAGCCCCTACTTTTAATTAAATTTTAATTTTAGTTTGGTTTGCGTTATAGGGGATCCCAGGGAATTGAGGAAGGATTCTGAACTCTATGGTGCTTTGCAAAATGACACTATTTTCAGTTGAATTTAATCAATATTTATTTAAAATTTACTGTGTCAACCACTGTGCGAGGTACCAGGAACACAAAGATGAATAAGCTACAGTCTCTTCAGAGGTTCACAATCAAGGTAGGAATATTGAGAGATGGAACCCCTTCTATTGGGAGTTAAAGGATGAGGAAAGACTGTCAAATGGGAAGGAGTAATGGTATAAAAGACTGGAAAGAGCTTGGTGAGCTTGGGAAACAATGAGTACTGATGCAGACAGCCAAGCACAGAAATATGCGAGACTTTGGAGAGGCGCACAGTGGTCAAACGCAGGGCAGAACACTCTATACCCAAAGATCCCACTCAGCCCTGAAGCAGTAGGGCATCTCTGTTGATTAGATTTAAACAAGGTTAGTAACATTAATAAGAATAGATAGCATTTATTGCATTCTTACTATGTTCCTGGCATTGTGATTACATACTTTATATTTTCTAATCTTCATAATTACTGTGTGAGGCAATATTTTTAGGCCCACTTTATAAATGAGGAAAATGAGTTGAGAGATTAATTAACTTGTTCACGTTGAGAGCGATTGAGTGTTTGATTCAAAATTCAAACCCAGAATTACCTGAAACCAAATCCATGTTCTTAACTACCAGATTTGATCAGGGCTCAGTGGTAAAGTGGGAATCTGAGGTTAGGATATGTTTTAAAATTAGAGGGACTCATTGACTCAATGGCTAATTAGTTTTGTTTACATAAAATGTGTTGTTCAGTATATATACTCACTCTCTCACCTAAAGTTTGTTCTTAAACAATATTGTGGCAACAATGAGAGAGTAAGAGCAAGAGAGAGCAAGAAAGAATACTTACTTTCCCTTTGGCCTTAAAGAGGATGAATTTGAAATTCCTGATCATTACAAAATTCCTGATTGTTACACTTTCCCACTAGCTTGAATCATTTAGCTTGAAGATAATACTTTTTAAAAATGTCTTTAAAGTGATTCACCTCAAAACCTCATTGTACAGTTAAATATGCATTTTGTAAAAAATTTCCTGTCAGAGACATAGCCTTCCCCCAGTAACTATATGGGTTTTGGGTAAATTAAAAAAAATGGAACATGAGTTTATCATTTACTCTTTTCAACAATCTGAAAGAATAAAATGTTCCTATCTCATTTAGACCATTCCATATGCTGCTCGCTTTCTTTCCTTTATCAGGTAGAACAATTCATATCGCAAACATGATGTATTAGGCTGAAAGGAACACAGCTAGAGATTTGATTGAAACATATTTCCCATAACATTGTGTGTCAACCACACTTCAATTTAAAAAAAAAAAAAAGACGTAATTTCTGCCTTTGGTTAGTTTACTATCCAGATGGAAAGATGCCACATAGTCTCATAAAAAATAATCCAAAATGTCATTAAGTAATCAACACCTAATGAGATCATTAGTGCTGTCAGAATTGAGAGAAAGAAGAGATTTGGGGGTGATTTGTGAAGGGGAGGGTGTGGGTTCATGGTCTGGGGCTTGAAAGAAGGATCAGATAATCATGATTTTCATTGAAAGAAAGGAATAGAACATTAAAGGGAAGATGATTAGGCATCAGCAAGAGCAGGGAGGTAGGAAATTGACTTTTTTCTAAATAAAGACCAGAGACCAGTTGTCTAAAGTATGCCTCAAAAAATAGACTTTAATATTTGGGTGATCGCCCATGTCTTTGAGACTCTGATGAAGCCTATAGACTCACTTCAGAAAAAATGTACCATTGTAAATACAGTAAATTATCCTAGTGTACAGAAACAACTAACATTTTGGTACATATCATTCTAGACCTCCATCTCTGGTCATAGGTAGATAGGTGTATGTATATAAAAACATCTGTCAACAATAAAAATAAAATAAATGTTCAAATATAAAAGCCCTGAAAGTGGGAAGCATATGGTGCATTAAGAAAATATCTATTGGTTTTACATGTGACTACTTAAGTATATTTATATATATTTCATTCCCTTCCCACAGTGACTGATAAAGAGTTTGGTCATTTGCAGCAACATTTTCAAGTGCAGAGACTGGTATTCATTTTGGAAACAGAAATGCTATTATATTTAGAATTATTTTATTACAGCAAATGTCTATTCCTTTGAATATTTTTATCATTTCAAACTAAAAATAGCTTTTATTCTTAATTATATTTAAGTAAAACTACATGCTAATAGTAAACATTTCAAGGAATACACTGAAGTCTAAGAAGTGAAAAGTCAGGTGAATTCCTATCAAGAATGGAGGGGCTTTTAACCAACAGAATGACAGAGTTAATGTAGTTCTTCAATTGGTAATGCTGTGTAAGATGAGTTAGAAAAGAAAAAGCCTAGAAGCCAGGAAACCAGTTAGACAGCCAGGCAATCATCTGATAAATAACGAAGACCAAGAGGAAAACTGTCATCAGCAGTGACACTGAGAGCCAAGTGTGTTGAGCATCTAATCTGTGTAAAGCAATATGATGAACATACCGAAAAAAAAAATTTTAAACCATAACACCTGTGCCCTCTAGGAGCTCAACTGAGTGGAAGAGACCAGTTCATATGTAGTTGAGGTTCACAAAACATGCTTGCACAATTTATGTAAATAAGATTAATTCCTTGAAACTAATATAACACTGTGTATTAACTGGAATTAGAGTAAAAACTAAAAAAAAAAAAAAGATTAATTCCTAGTACATGTCCCTTTCCAGCTTGCTGTCGTGTTGGGAAACATTTCAAATCTGTATTTTTAATTTAGGGTTAGGAAATTGGTGGTGAGCAACAGAGAATTACAATATCAGGGCTATGGTGATAACAAAGTTAGGAAAACCTTTAAATCAACATAAATTATTTGATTTGGGAATGCAAAGAAAGATAGATTTGTAGGAAATGAAGGGCTCCAGAGTTACAGTTGCCTGGAGGGCAGAAGTAAACCCTTTTAAAGGTGAAGCCTTATGAAACATTTATCTCTTGGTGGCTGTCTGACTAGAAGGGTCAGGCTGGGGTGACATTTGTTAATGATTATTGAGTGTAGAGTTGTTTTGGAATGTATCTAAAGCTAATTTTTAAAGTAAAAGTAAGATATGAGAGTGATTAAGAAGAGAGCAACAATTACTTGAAAATAAAAGGAAGAAACAACGAAAGATAATAAAGAGCTCTCCAAGTAGCTGGATTTTCTCCCCCAAAACATGGATTTTGCTTTCTGATTATCTGGAATATTTTTCAATGAATCCACTTTTTTGCATAAACATAGGAGACATAAAAAAAGTGTATTTTTAAAAATTTTTCATGCATTTGTCTGATAAAAATTAACTGAAAGTATATGTCAAAAGCAATAGTTACGAATAGTGAAATCTATATTATTATTTTGACTTTATATAGTATTCCATTTTAATATAATTTTCAAATAAAGTTTCTCCTTTTTGACTATATCTAGGGGGAGAATATTAAAATAAATCTTTTGAGAATGCATAATTAAATCTTTTTATACTAAAGTCTGCACCTGATTCCCTTATGGTTATTGGGACTAGATGATTTTTAATGTCTTATTACTCTAGTAATATGTAATAGAAAAAAAACTTAAAAGACATGCAAATAAATACTAATGTATGACTTACATATCAAAGCTTATATAGATTTTAAGTTGAAATGGCACCGCATACTTCCCATTTTAATTTCAGTAACACCAGACAAATCCTTTTAATAATCTAAACACAACTCCTAGGCTGGGAGGGACTGCCATTCATTTTTTGATTCAATTCCAAAGTTCCTTTCAGAGTAATAAAAACATTTTCTAAGGAAGCAGAGGATGACCTTGCTTCATTATTTAAGCAGCTTAGTCTGTTTTTTTCCAAGCTCACATGGAGTTGTCTTCAAGGACATTTTTTCTCATAAAGTTCTTACAGGAGAGATGATGTCACCATGGAAGTTGTCAAGCATGATGTTTTCTCAGAGACATTGCTCAATGCTAGATATTAGGAAGATGGGGCCAAAAGACAGAAATCTCCAAGGACAATTCTAGATTCGAATCTAGATCCACATCTGTTCTTTCTTAGGAAAAGACTCAGCTTTGAAAGCAATTCAAAGGGATACAAACATTTAGAAGCAATCAGAGGAACCTTTCAATGCAAAAAATATTAAAATAATAATTCATCACATCGAGTTAGAAAGAAAACTAGGTGTCATTAAATTATATTTTTATTTTAATTTTGTCTTTTTTTTCTTCTGGTAAAGATATCTTAACTCACTAAATAACATAAATTAAATATCTTAAAATTATATTGAAAGTAAATGGTCAAATAGTATGTTAAGAAAGGTCCTAGAATATTCATGTAATTAATTTCCTCATCTTGTCCCAAGCTGATGGATTATAGATTCTAAATTCTGCTTAAATTTCAAGTTATGGGTAAACTAAAAGAATGGAAAGTATAAAAAAGGACTTTTGCCATATAATTAGAAAAAAAGATGGCAGTGTGGTTTGGGTCTGCATTTTACACAATGCACTCAAATCATTTGGGTCAGGTATCCATTTTATTTAAATATTTAAGCTCCTCAAAATCCTGACTATTCCCCATTATTTTTATTTAAAGAACTAGACTAAATTGCCCTCGGTTTGTTTACAGCTTTCCCAAACTACTGCAACGCACTTGATTATTATTTTTCTCACCTAGTTACTCCAGGTAAGAAAAATAATCAAGGGTCTCCAATTGCTTCTTAATTTCCCTCTCTTCCAGGGTCACTCACCTTCATTCCATCCTCCCCCCAATGTGGTCATGTGACTTTCTTAGCGCCCAACGCTTCCTTGACTTTCGTTGGCCCTCAGCACCCATGATCTTCTCAGGCATACTTTACCTGACCCTTCTGTTACGATGTCCCACATGCTCCCCAAGTTTTCTCCGCCAGAAAAACGTTTATTCTAGTTCACTATCTAAATTCTAAACAGCTGTGCTAAACTGGAAGCTTAGTTATTTAGGCTTAACACCAGCTGCACTATTTTTTAAATTATTCTCACTGCCAGCTGATACTTTATCAGTATAAAATAAAAAATATTGAAAGGCTCATGGAAAAAAAATCAATACAATAACCTATTCTTCATGTACTTATTTTGATTTAAAAATTGTAAATATCTTAAAAACAATCTATGCAGCAGCCATCACTAAAGGGCCTTCTCGCTCTCCAACTCTTTCACACTCACAAATATTCAGAACTACATTTCAAGCTCAGTGTCTTCATAAAATAAAAACTGAGAGACAAAAAGTCAATCTGATTTTGAAAAGGTCTTTATTTTTCCAAGTGTTTTAAGGTGGATCCTCAATTATGTCATGTTGAGAAGAATTTCATTCTAGTTGGTTAACAGAAGAACTTTTGTCAGTAGAACTGACAAAATGTGCCTGGAAAACGTTCAGCTATTTTGAAAATAAATGTCAGGACGTCAGCCCCCTGTTTCTCTTGCCTCGGGCTATGATTACTTGGCTATTTAACACTCATTTGCACTAGCCCTATATATTAACCCCATCAGAGAAGTGTAAACAAATTGGGACAGAGCTAACCAATTTGCAATTCTTTAACGTCACACACATAAAACAACTACTTTGGTTTTCTTCCTCAATGTTATGTTTTCAGATATAGCTATTTATTGTAGATTTATATCCATGGTCATACATAAAACAACAACAGAAAAGTAACTATCACTTTTCAATCAGTAATGCTGGTCCACTAAGTATGACAGAGACAGAAGAGAATGTGGACTCCGTGGAGGAGATGGAGCCGGCATTCTTTAAGCCTTTATATTACAACTCCAGTCATGTTAACATTCTGAAAGTTGATAGAGAAAGTTAACATTCTCTATCACTTGCTATCTTCATTTGGTGATGGTCTAGTGTATTCATAATTTTAAAGTAGTCATAGAATGTTCAAGAATAAATCAGCTTTATTTGTATTTTTTAACTTAAATTATGCCCTGCAGTAGCATAAACCAAGCAGAAAAATACATCCCCACATCAGATAGTTAATACCTATATGATTTCCCTGAACTGCCTGAGAAGTCTTTTTGAGGATGCATTTGGTACATATATACAGAAGGAGGGAGGGAAGTAGAGGTGGGAACATTGTTTATTTTCTAGCCAGGTATTCCTTAATCTATTTATGCAGCTACATCCAAACCTTATCTTCAGAATTTCTCTAGGGATGTTTATTATGGCATTGTATACAATAGTGAAAAAGTGGAAACCACGTGGAAGTCCTCCACTAAGAGATTAATTGATCAATAAGATGATGTAACAGAATGTTATACAGCTGTTAAAAGAATTGGAAGATATAAGAAAATAAGATCATAAAATATTATCTTATAAATATGTGTATATATTTATTGTGCATAAGTATGTGTATATAGTAAAATATGTATATATGAGTACCAGAATGCCATGTACAAAAATAGAAATATAGTCTATATTTGTGTGATGGGATTATGAATATTAGTTTCTTCTTTTTCTTACTTGTCTTGTTAAAATTTCTATAGTAAACATGTTACAAGTATTTTCTAATATGAAAGGTAATAAATATATTTTAAGTAAGATTAATAAACTTCAGGAAAAAAGACAAATATATTTCGCTTACATATACATATATATATATATAGTTCTATATGTAGTGTATATAAACTGTATATATCTAATTTGTAATTAGATATATAAGTTAAGATATGACACTGAAAATGTCTCCTAATGCAAAATTGTTTCTGATCCAGGATTAATAAGATTGTAAATATATGATCAACAAAATATTTCCATTTTGCATTCAAGCTTAGCAAAAGCAGAAATGAGCTGGTACCTTAGAAGTCTGAGTTCCATAGACTTGCCCTAAGCTTATAGGCATTAATTAAAGGTTGAATAAATTTTCAATATTCCTTTTAAACAAATCTATCAGCCAGAAACCAGGAAAGGAGATCATAACAGCTGAGTTGCAGCTGTAGACCCTTACCTCCAAAACTGAAGATGAGGCATATCAAGAGTACAAAGTTCATTTAGCCAAAAACAAGAAGGAAAAAAAAATCATAATACACAGCACACACAGTCACAAACACCCACACACACACACACACACACACACACCCACACCCACAGTGTTTTCCAAGATGCAGTCAGAGTTCTTAGGAAATTTTGCAATATGTGAAATCATTTTGCTTCAACGTTTTTTTTTAAAAGACCACGTCACCAAAAACGGCTTTTAATGGAAAACAAAAAAAGAGGGAAAAAAAATCCCATAATCCCACCAATCTTATAAAGCCACAATGAAATTATAAAATGTTTATGTGTAACTATGATTATTAAAAAACATAAGCTCAAATACATGAGTTTATATCATCATTACCTGATCATTACAAATCTGAATATTCAATTATATATAATAGGTAAGATCCTTTTGGGTTTTCATTATTTTAAATTTGTCCTCCTGTAGCAAATATAAATCCATATCCCCTTATTATAATTTCATACGCTCCTATATTTTTCAGTTAAAACGTGGATCATAGTTAATATATGCAATAATATAATTTTAAAATAATTTTATTGATATCTCTTCTCAATAAGATCAAAGCAATTTGAATACAAAGACTACACTGGCTTCTGCTCATTATGGTACCCCTGGCACCTTGCTCAGTACTGCCACAGAGTATGACTGCATCATATAATTATCAATGAGTGAATGGCAGTTATTCAATGAATGAATGAAAGCCTCTTCACTGAATCGGCATCATTTGATTCACTTTGGAACTTCTATTCTTGAATTAAACATCCCTTTTCTGTATTTCCTTTCATTTTTGCTTTGAGTAGCAGTATCTATTTGGCAGAGTTATTTTAAAAATCATGCATCTAGCAGGACATGAGTGCATAATATTTGCCATGGTGGAATATTGGAAACACCAATAATTCTGGAATAAAATTAACCTGGGTTCAAATGCTTACTCGATTACATACCTGTGTGTACCGGGCAAGATACCTTAACCTCATTGAGCCTCTGTATAAATATCTATAAAAGCAAAATGTATATAATTTAACTAGCCAGGGTCGTAGTTGTGGATAATAAGTAACATGCATAAAGCATATGGTATGTAGAAGAAATTTCCATATTGGTTCCAATCCCTAACATACATAGACATTTATAGTAAGTAGAAACCAAGCGACTTCCGTTCTGTACTTTATATGGGATTTCATATCTTACACCCCATTTAGAAAATCATCACTGTGAGTAAACAATCCATGAAATTAATGCTGTCTATGAAACTGCCTCGGGATCATGGGCTGCCTTTACCAAACAGCAGATAATTGGCTCCTGGAAGAATCTCTTTTGTGGCATAAGATCACTAATGCAAAAAAGCACTATCTCCAGGGAGAAAGTGGAAAGCACAAAGAAACTCTAGACACAATGAAAAATCATTAATTGTGGTAAATATAATTTAGCAAAGCAACACAGTCTACATATAATTAATGAGAGTGTCTAAAGTTTGCCATTCAAAGCAAATGACCAAGATCTTGGAATCACCTTATAAGCAAAGTAGCAACATGCTTGCCCATTTTTATGATAGTGTGCTGTCCCATCTTTGAATTATTGGAAGAAAACATGATTTATTTCACAACACACTTTATGACATATCCAATTGTTCAGTCCCGAATTAGCAGGGATTCATACTTCACAGATATTCAACTGAAGTTAATTGGGGTCTCAGTATAAAAAAAAACCAATATTATAGCATTTATATAGCAATTAGACTACATATGTGGCTCCTATAATCATTGACTAAACTTCGTTTC
The DNA here is from genome assembly GCF_024610735.1 of Ursus americanus. NCBI lineage: Eukaryota > Metazoa > Chordata > Mammalia > Carnivora > Ursidae > Ursus > Ursus americanus. The sequence continues at coordinate 29,987,294 of NC_142143.1, forward strand.
TTTCTTTCTTTCTTTCTTTCTTTCTTTCTTTCTTTCTTTCTTTCTTTCTTATATAAGTATATTGGACACAAAATGTTACATTAGTTTTAAGTATACAACATAGTGATTCAATGTTTATAAATTATGACTAAACTTTATTTTCAAAGTAATTTTCTCTTTTACTCTGGAATAATAGGAAAGAACATGTAAAAAATTGAAGTTCACACATAAAAATCCAAATATCTGAAACTGAACATCTTTTCCTACAAAATTAACAAAAATAAGGAAACAATGCTTATTAGTCAATAAATGTATAAGAAACAATTCTTATTAGTCAATAAATGTATAGCACTTTACATGCAATCTCATTTAATACTTGCCACAAACCTATGAACATGGTTCTATTATATTAACCACAATTTATGATGAGAAAAGCAGGGCTTACAGAAGTTGAGAAATTCACCTGAATTCACATAGTTGGAAATTGGCAAACTCCAATGAATGTACCATTTATCCATCTCCTAAGCCTACTTTTAACTATTCTTATCCAGGAACTGCTACAAGAAGTCACATGATGAGAGAATGTTTGCCTATCTAAGCATATAGATAACCAACAAAATGACGAAAGGGCAATCAATTGAAGCAAGAAATGTCAAAAAGCAGGATAGTGCTAGATTTTAGAGTTGGAGGTAATGATGGAGACCACTTTGCCCACTCTCCTCACAACAGAGTGAGGCCAAGATAGGAAGATAGAGAAGACAGCCCAATCTGACATCTTCTCATGATATCATTGTGTAAGCATCTTAATAGTATTTCTTTCTAATCTATTGAGAGAAGATTCCACCCTACTTCTGGCCTCTACCTTGATTTTGTAAGAATTCAATAATTTAGACAATGTACTCTGTGGTTTTCCTCTTATTGTTCTGAAATAAATTGCCATGTCAGCAAGACCTATGCTTTAGCTATCGGCTCTGTGGACAAGGAAATGAAACATTCTATGCATAAATGGGGTGATTTTCTTCTCTAATGGACGGCAAAAATAAGCAGTTGGTGTTTAGCATATTTATAGGGTCATTTACACAGTGCTTTAAAAAAAAGACAACAATATTCAATTTGCTTGTGGTTGCACCATGGTTTAAGAACACAACTGAACTCTATGATCAACATTAGTTCCAAAACACCTGGGTGTTTCATAAAGGGAAATTATGGGATTAACAGTTTGCTCCAGGAAATATCTCTAGTTTAGTTTTGTGTTACTCTCGTCCTTGTTTTACTCCCCACGCTCTCAGCAATTAGATGTTTAGCTTGTCACACTTGTTGTCCTGTTTCTCCTTTCTAAACAGATACAATTTTTTCTATGGGTATGTTTGATCTCCTCAAATTATTATGCCTCATGAATCAGCTATGCTTGTTCTTTCTTTAGGATATTTTTACTTTTTGATCCCTTGCTGCAACATTTCGTATGCCCAACATATAATTCTAACCTAATTCAGAACAATTTGTTAGGTGGGTTACTCGTTAGTCCATTCATTCAACAAATGTGTATTCCATGGCATGTCCATGTTAGAAGCCGACCATACAGTTGTGGACAGAGTTTAAAGTATTTGAGAAAAAGCTACATGCGGAGTGTTACAAAAGAAATCAGCCCAGTTTGGTGGCATATCTTCTTCAGAGAGGTAATCCTGAGCTGTGACTTGAGAAATTAGCAAGAAAGTTTGCCCAGTGAAGGATTAAGAGGAAATAGCATTCTAGCCAGAAGGGGTAGCATGTATTCTCTGCATATGTAAAGAAAACGGTACCAAAGCACTAAAGGATTAGGCATATCTTTAATTTCTAAAACTAACCAAGTTTTGTCTTACAATTATTGTCAGCTAAAATGAACAATGGCAATAGTTTTCGAATCATAGCACTATCACATACTTCTCTGAAACCTTGGACTAGTCTTAGTTTCTTGAGCATATATTAAGGATATACTGACTCAAACCATACATAGTAGTTATGATGGCTAAGTGAGAAAAGCCCATCTTGCACACTAAGCATACTGTCCTGCAAAAAGTATTTTAGCTATTATTAATTAATTTCTAGACCTAGATCAGGCCATACTGGTGGGAAATTGGAACAATCTGCTTAAAGAATAGACAGGAGGTCATTTAAATTTTTAAATATATTTAACTATGTAATTATTTGTGAGTTTATATACATCTACACATATGTATCCCTGAACAACACCACAGTTTAGGCTGGCATAAAAGACCAAATAAATGAACCAAATTCACAATGTTGAGAAGTTAAAACAGGTAGGGAGAGTGCTAAATGGGAGAATGCCACTTCTGTGTTTTTGACCATGACCTGAAATTACTTAGAATTTGGTATCTCAAATGGCTCTAAGAGTCTAGAAAGTTTTTATTCCTTTTGTGCCCTCCGTTAAACCTTGGCACTTGTGTCATTCAAACTCATAGTTAATGAGTCTGGTTGGGAAAGCATAAATCTCTGGTCAAAATGTATTAGGTTTACCTTAAAGATGCCCTCTCCTCATTCAAATATAAGCAATGATTTCCTTGAAAAAGGCACTTCCCCAGCTGAAGACTGATTTCTTACAAGTGAAAAAGGAGCTCTGACATTTTTCTTAAAGTCTGAAGAAAAATGTCAATTATTTACTGAAGTATGAGGTAGCTTATTAAGCTCATCTGTTTAATGTTTACCAGATGTGACTTTTTTTTTCTTTCTTTTCTTTTCTTTTTTTTTTTTTTTTAATGAGCCACTCTGCAATAGGCCCAAGTAGGTGATACTGAATGGTTCTGTTTAATCTCATTTTTATTTTAACTACTTATGGGAATAAGACCTGAGAAGGAAAAATCAAAAAATAAAATGTCATGTAAAGATGTTAACTTTATGCAAGCCAGTATCTGCAGTGTTTTTCTATTTCCATGGTGTCTGTCAGGAAATTTATTATGTTACAGGAACCATGAGCTCTTCTAAACTCTGAGTGCCTTAATGAAAAGGTTGTGTCTTTTTCTTCTGACTCCTCTGTACCTAACACCATGCCTACTACTGAAGGATTTCTAGATGGATGAAAGGATAAATGGACAAAGGAACAAATGGACCTTCTTAGGTAGGTAAGACACACATACATCTATGAACAAACATGAATTATTACAAAGCAGTACATAGCTAAGTGTGAAAAAATAAGTGGGTAGACATTGTATCTTTAGTTCTTAGGAAGATACAACTGGCTGCTGATAGTTTGTGGACTCTGAAATAGTATTAACTTGAAATAAGAGTATTATTTAAATTAAAATAGTTGCTTAAATACAATGGTTTTTACCTCAAGGAAACTTAAAATAACACTTTTTCCATCAACAAATTATCAGCAATGTTATTGCTTTTCTATTCTGACATCTAATTTAACACTTATTCACCAATAACATGTCATGATTGTTTCTTGTAATTGGCTGGAATTACAGCAACTTATCAAGTAACTCTAGATATCTCATGGCAGAAGTTCTGAATCATACATGTGAAATTAATAAAAAATGGAAAAATACTTCATTATTTGATAGCATCCAGCCTTTCTAAAGGTGGGGTCCACAAAAGAAGATAGGAGTAACTGATTGTTTTAAAAAAACAACTGAGAATCATATATTTAATCTAAAAAATTACTCTCTAATGATAAAAATTTCTCTCAATCTCTCTTTTGTCTGTTTATAATAGTAATGCATGCACATCAATTGCTCAATATCCAATCTAACATTTAAAACATGTAAAATATGATTATCTATTTTCAGAAATGTACAAAAATGTATGCATGCTTATTTCAAAAAGAAATTAAAAATTAGAGAAGAATATATTGTAGAGAGGGAAAGTCCTCAATAAAATATAGTTTTTAGTCCTAACTCTATGGCAAGAGAGAGATTTGGGGGCCTAAAGCTCTCAAAGGGGCTGCCCTATACACCTACCCGCAAAGTAAGTAATCAAAAAAAAAAAAGATTTATTCCATTATTTCATCCAATTTATAAGTGCAAAATTAAAAACAGAATTATCCATTCTATTAGACATCGTCCTCTGACTGAATCATAATAATTGATATGATTAGATGAACAGTCGAATTAGATAAAGTAACTCATATGCTGACATCACGATTTTAGAGGCTATGATTTTGTTCATTCTACTCTTCAGTCACCTGCTGGTGGCACTCAAGAGCACAGAGGAATTCAGCTCCTTCAGGGGAAAGTCCATTTGGGGAGGCAGCCTTAAGAGGAACACTACCACATAGGTTGCAATAACCCTTCCTCTTTCTTTGAATATAGGTTGTGTCAGTTTTAACTCCAAGACAGATGTCTTCAAACACCCCAGAACATACTGGAATAATTTGACCTGATTATAACAATTTGTCTTATACAAGCCTCATTTGCTCTCTTCTCAGAGTGCTGACTGATCCATGAGTAGAGTGTCCTTTGCCTTAATTACCCTTATCTTGCTAGCAGCCACACTGCAACAATGTTTACTCCTACTTTTTTACTCGGCAAAACACCTCCTTGTCTTTCCCCAAATATCAATTCTATGGTTCTAATTATTCTCAAAAAATTTCCATTTTTGTTTTGTAGTATCTAAAAGGAAGTTTTCTTTCATTCAGACAGTCTAAAGATCTCCTCTTTCATTGTCTTTCATAGAAGCCTGTTCTTTTTCTTTAGCACATTTCTTCCAACTTGCAGTTGTATTCTTATATGTATGTTTACTTGCTTTAATTTCTCTCTCTCAGAATAGAATGGCCTTTTCTCCTAGGGCAGAAGCCCAATGTGTTTTGTTTACCATAATATACTCATTGTCTTGAAAAGTGCTGTTGCATTGTGGATGATCTAAAATTTATGAGGAATGAGTGAATTAATGAACATGCTGTTCAAGATGGTAACCACAACTGAACTGAGAATTAGTTATATCCTATGAACTACAGACTCCTATATATTATAGGGTGAACAACAGTTCAGGTTTTCCAGAAGAGTGGGGTTTCCCAGGAACATGGGATTTTTACTGAAACCAGGACAGTCTAGAAAATGGAAATGATTGGCCATGCCTGCACATCAGAGGTATGGTTTGTAAGACAACGGAGATTGTAACATATGACTAGAATAGCACTAATCTATAACCTGTACTTGTGTCACACTGTTCAGTTTTAAAGAGAACATCCAACTACATTATCTCCCTGATCCTTCACACTCCTTTGAGAGTGAAAGGCAAGAGACTACTATCCCTATGTTACAGATGAGGGACCTGAGGCTCAGAAAGTTTAACAGGTTTCTCCATCAACTGCCTAATAAATACAGCCATGGTATTGGAAAGCAATGCCTTTGGAAAGATACCTACTCCTATGCCAATACATCACTCTGTCTAACCAGCTCGCATAGGAATTAGACCTGTAACTTTGGCCTAATTAACGCTACATTCTTAGTAAGTAAGCAAGCAATTTGAGACACATAAATATCAATAATCAACAAACCAGAAAAAGACAGACTCTTTTATCACTTATATAGCAAGCACAATATCTCTGCTTTAAGAGTATTTTCTCTAAGCTGGTATTTTCTCTAGGTCTTTGAAATGTTTTTAGCTGTACATTTTTAATTTTCAATGTAATGTTGTTATGGTTTTTAATTAATTGTTTGCTTGCCACTATCTCATTATATGTGTGATCTGTGTATTCTTTGAAGCCTACCCTAGCATTCTGTGGCCCCTGTGTACAGAAAGACCCTTGCTAATGATAAGAATATTTTCCTTTAACCATTGTTCAGCTCTGACAGATTCTTAAGAAACAATCAACTGGAAGTAACTGAAGTTACTAAAATACAAGAAAATGTAACCAGAAGGCAATAATATACAATGAGGAAAGGACAGTGTCTTCAATAAATATAGCTGAGAAAACTGGACAGTCATATGCAAAATAATGAAACTTGACCACTACCTTATACTGTACACAAAAATTAATTTAAAATAAAGACTTGAATGTAAGGTCAGAAACCTTTAAACTCCTAGAAAAAAACATAGGTGGTAAGTTTCTTGGTATTGGTCTTGGCAATGATTTTTTGGACCTGACTCCAAAGATAAGGACAACAATAGCAAAAATAAACAAATAGGACCACAGATCTTCCTTGACTTACAATGGAGTTATGTCCCGATAAACCATCATCAACTGAAATATTGCAAGTTAAAAATGCATTTAATATACCTAAACTAGTGAACATCATAGCTCAGCCTAGACTTATGTTAGCCTATAGTTGGGAAATATCATCTAACACAAAGCCTAGTTTTGTATAAATTGTCAAATATCTCATGGAATTTATTGAATACTGTGAAAAACTGAATGCCTGTGTGGATACACAATCATTGTAAGTGTACTGGATGATTACCTTTGTGATCACCTGACTGACTGGGAGCTGTGGTCCACTGCCACTGCCCAGCATCATAAAAGAATATTATACTTTGTATCACTAGCCTGGAAAAAGATCAAAACTCAAAATTTGAAGTAGAGTTTCTACTGAACATGGTATTGTTTTTAAACTATTGTAAAGTTGAAAATTTGTCAGTTGAACCATTATAGGTCAGGGACCGTTTGTACACCAAAGTAAAAAGATTCTACACAGCAAAGGAAACCAGCAATCAAATGAAAGGCTACCTACTGAATGGGAGAAAATATTTTCAAAACATATATCCAATAAGAGATTAATATGCAAACTATATAAAGTACTCACACAACTCAATTACAACAACAAAATCTTATTTAAAAATGGGCAGAAGAGCTGAACAGACATTTTTCCAAAGAAGACATACAGAGGCCAACAGGCACATGAAAAGATGCTCGATATCACTAATCACCAAGGAAATACAAATCAAAACCATAATGAGATATGACCTCATTCCTGTTAGGATTTGTTTAGTTAAGAAAAGAAAAAAAAAAAAAACCCAAGATATAGCAAGTGTTAGCAAGGATGTAGAGTGTATCACTAGTAGGAAATGTAAACTGGTCACAGCCACAGAAAACAGCACAAAGTTTTTCGAAAAATTTAGTCAAGATATGGAAACAACCAGAATGTCCATCAATAGATGACTGGATAAAGAAAATGCAGTACATACACACAATGGAATATTACTCATCCATAAAAAAGAATACAGTCTTGAATTCTGGCCCAAGATGGCAATATAGGAAGACCCTGAACTTACCTCTTCTATGGACCAAATCTATAGGGCAATTTCTCCTGAAGAAGAACTGAGGGTTGACTGAATACCTTCTGCACAACAAAAACTAGAGAGACCTCATACAGAACGGCAAGAAAGTAGAGACACGGTAATAAAGGGAACCCCCATTTCTAATGTGAACTATAGTCAGAGGGACAGTATTGAGGGACTGTGAGCAGATTCATCTGCCCCTGGGAACAGAAAAAAGCTGCAGTTCAAAACAGCAACTAGAATATAAAAGATCCAGCCTTAGAACTCCACCAAATAGCAGGGGATCTGCTGGAACTCTCTCCAGGTTGGAGGGGCTGAGGAGTGCCAAGGTTTGTGTTTGCCCTCCACCCGATGATATAGATGACAGCAAGTTCTGGGTGCCATAGCCAGCCTGCCTCTTCATCTCTTGATGCACATCTTGGCTGCTTCCATATCTTAGCTGTTGTAAATAATGCCTGAGGCTCCACCAAAAAACTATTAGAGATAACGAACAAATCCCATAAAGCTGCAGGATACAGAAAAATACACAGATCAGTTGCATTTCTTTACACTAGTAACAAAGTCATAAAGAGCAATTAAGAAAACAATTCCACTTACAACTGCACTTTGAAGATGACACAGATGGAAAGATATTCCATGCTTTTGAATTAGAAGAATTAATATTGCTATAATGTCCATACTACCAAAAGTAATCTATAGATTCAATGTAATCCCTATTAAAATACCAATAGCATTTTTTATAAAACTAGAATAAATAATCCTAAAATTTGAATGGAACCACAAAAGACCCCAAATAGCCAAAGAAATCTTAAAAAAGAAGAATAAAGCTGGAGGTATCTCACAACCCCAGGTTTCAAGATATATTACAAAGTTGTAGTAATCAAAACAGTGTGGTATGACACAAAAATAGACACATAGATCAATGGAACAGAATAGAGAGCCCAATAAACCCACACTTATGTGGTCAATTAGTCTATGACGAAGGAGGCAAAAATATACAACGGGGAAAAGACAGTCTTCAATAAATAGTGCTGGGAAAATTGGAGAGCTACATGTAAAAGAATAAAATGACCATTTTCTTACATGGTACACAAAAATAAACTCAAAATGGATTAAAGTCCTAAATGTGAGATCTGAAACCATAAAATTTCTAGAGGAAAACATAGGAATTAATACTCTGACATCAGCCAACACAACATTTTTCTAGATTTGTCTCCTCAGGAAAGGGCAACAAAATAAAAAATAAATTATTGGGACTAATTACACCAAAATAAAGAGCTTATGCAGAGTGAAGGAGACTATCAACAAAACAAAAAGGAACCTACTGAATAAGGTATTTGCAAATTATATATCTGATAAGGGGTTAATATCCTGAATGTATAAAGAATTTATTGGGGTGCCTGGGTGGCTCAGTTGGTTAAGTGCCTGACTCTTGATTTTGGCTCAGGTCATGATCTCAGGGTGTTGAGACTGAGGTCTGCATTGGGGTCTGAGGAGTCTGCTTGTGATTCTCCCCCTCCCTCTTCCTCTGCCCCTCCCTCTGCTCATGTTCTCTATATAAATAAATAAACAAATAAATAACTAAATAAAATCTTTAAAAAAAAAAAAGTACTTACGCAACTCAACACCAAAAATCAAATAATCCAATTTAAAAATGGTCAGAGGGCCTGGGTAGTCATTTTTCCAAAGAAGACATACAGATGGCCAACAGATACATGAAAAGATGGTCAACATCACCCATCATCAGGGAAAAGCAAATCAAAGCCACAATGAGACATCACCTCACACTAGTCAGAATGGTTAGTAGTAAAAACCCAAGAAATCACAAGTGTTGATGAGGGTGTGGGGAAAAGATAATTTACACTATTGGTGGGAATGTAAATTGGTGCAACCACTGTGGAAAACAGTATGGAGGTTCTTCAAAAACTTATAAATAGGAATATCATATGATCCAATAATTCTACTACCATATATTTACCCAAAGAAAATAAAAATATTCAAAAAGATATATGCACTGTTTTGTTTACTGCAGCATTATTTACCATAAACAAGATATGGAAGCAAGTTAAGTGTCCATCAATACATCAATGGATAAAGAAGAAGTGGTATATCTATAATGGAATATTACTCAGCCATGAAAAGGATGAGGTCTTGCCATTTGCAATGACATAGACAGACCTAGAGGGTATTATGTGAAGTGAAATAAGTCAGACAAAAAAAGACAAATATCATATGATTTCACTTATATGTGGAATCTAGAACACAAAACAGGGGCGCCTGGGTGGCACAGCGGTTAAGCGTCTGCCTTCGGCTCAGGGCGTGATCCTGGCGTTATGGGATCGAGCCCCACATCGGGCTCCTCCACTATGAGCCTGCTTCTTCCTCTCCCACTCCCCCTGCTTGTGTTCCCTCTCTCGCTGGCTGTCTCTGTCTCTGTCGAATAAATAAAATCTTTAAAAAAAAAAAAAGAAAAAGAAAAAAAGAAACTAATTTGACCTGATACTTTAAGGAGAGCTGAGAATTGTTGGAAGAATTAATAATATTAAAAAAAAAAATAGAACACAAAACAAATGAAACATCAAATAAAAAGCAAAAAGAGACCCATAATACAAGAACAAACTGATGGTTACCAGAGAGGCAGGGTTTGTAGGGATGTCAAAATAGGTAAAGAAGAGCAGAATTCCAGTTACAGAATAAATAAACTACAGGGATAAAAGGGAATATAGGGAATATAGTCAATGGTTATTATGATAACATTGTAGGGTGACAGATGGTAGCTACACTTGTGGTGAGCACAGCATAATTTCTTTTTTTAGAGAGAGAGAGAACTGGGGGGGGCAGAAGAAGAGAGAGAGTGTCAAGCAGACTCCCCACTGAGTGTAGAGCCCAACATAGGGCTTGATCTCACAACCCTGAGATCATGACTTGGGCCAAAATTAAGAGTTGAATGGTTAACTGACTGAGCCGCCCAGGCACCCAGCATAACATAATTTATAGACTTATTGAATACCATATTATACACCTGAAAGTAATGTAACATTGTGTATCAACTATACATCAAAAAAAAAAAAAAAAAAGAATACCATCCTGTCATCTGGGACAGCAAGGATGGATCTTAAGTGTTTATACTAAGTGAAATAAGTCAGACAGAGAAAAAGAAATACCAGGTAATGTTACTTATATGTGGAATCTGAAAAAACAATGAACAAACAAAATAAAACTCATAGCTACAGAGAACAGATTGGTGGTTGTCAGAGGGGAGAGGGGTTGGGAGGTAGGCAACATTGGAGAAGGGGAGCAAGGGATACAAATGTCCAATCATAAAATAAATAAGTCATGGGGATGTAATGTACGGCATGGTGACTATAGTTAATAATATTGTATCACATATCTGCAAGTTATTAAGAGAGTAGATCTTGAAAGAAATCATAAGAAAAAATTTGTTCGTAAGTATGTGTAGTGACAGATGGTAACTAGACATGTTGTGGCGGTCATTTTGCCATGTATACAAATATTGAATCATTATGTCATACACCTGAAACTACTATAATGTTATATGTCAACTGCACTTCAATCTTTTTTAAAAAAGTAACCAATAAAAAGAGTGGAAGACAAAGAAATAGATCTTAGGACAAGAATTTAAAAGGGTGATTTTTAACCAGTCACAGTATAACAAATACAAAAAAACTAACCATTTAAAAATTGTGGACAGTTTCTTTTAAAAAGTTATGTCCTTTGTGACTGCTTAGGAAAATCATTCTTCTTTAATTGTCTTCTGGGTGAGATAGTCTGGCAAGAGAGACTAAAGGTCAAAAATAAATATCTATAAACTGCAAAGAGATGAAATATTAGAATGAGTCAATGCTTACTTGTCTTCATGTTAGAGAACTTTAACCTCTGGCTCCTTTGAGGAAGGTTCTTACAGTGAATACAAAATCCATCAGGAATTAAACCAAAGCATATAATGTATAGAGAGAAGAAAATCTTCTGTAAATAAATTCGTTAGAGAAGATCTATACCATTTTCCTCCCAATTTAGTTGGAAAAGGAAAGACAGAAAGGAAGCTATTGATTTGGAACTCAGAAATTACATTACTGTTGATCTCAAATTTTAGAAGAAATCTACTTGGGTAATCACAAGCTGAGAATAAGGAAAATAGTCTCTTTCAGTGGTCAGCATGATTACAGCTTGGCTGACAAGAGTAATAAAGGTTTCCCGAACAAGAATGTGCCTCTGACTTTGCCCACGTTTTCTGTTTTATGCATATCTGAAGGAGTGATCCACATTTGGAAAGCAGATGGGGTAGAAATAGCAGTTAACTCCCATTCTAATCCTCTTGTTTGTGTAGGGCACCTCTCACCTTTCATGGACTCTTACTTTTATTTCAAAGGACTAAATGTTCTTTAGCTTCCAAAATGATCATTTTTCATACACAGATGAAAAGAAAACAGCAGGAATTCTTGTCATCGAGCCTATTTTATTTCAAGCCTGTGAAAGAAATAGTCGAAGAACCTAAGGCCTTCTACTAATAAGTGGTTTTATTTAACAACCCCCCCACATCAATCTTACAATTAATTAAAATCAGAAAGAAATAGGTTGTTGAAAGGAAAACAGTTGGAAAAGTGCTGAAATTGGGATGAAGGTCTAGATATCTTCAGATATGGCATGTTTAATAACACAGCATGTGAAAATCAGGGGAAACATTTAATAACCCTGCACTCAAGGGAGCATTTTTGGTTCTTAGTGAAAAAATGAGTTAGATTGTGCAAGGAGAAAAACACTCCTGGTGTAATCCATAAAGATGATCATAAATATGGAAGAAATACAGCAGTAAAGAATTAAACTCTCCAAATAAAGCAAAATAACAATATTAACATTAGCCAAAGTCAAACATATGATAGAAAGTATTAAAGTCATTTTTGATTGATAAAAGGCAACATCTAAACTGAAAGTAAAATAGATCCACTATTACAGATGAATAATATAGCATCAAAAACATCAAGAAAAACACAACTAGAAATATAAAAGAGAAATAGATATGACTACAGTACAGTATTTGAACAATCCATTGTTGGTCTGTAAAAAGCAAATAAGAGATGTAAGTCAGTACATAACAAATAGCTCTGTTACTTTTGAAACAGAATTAATAGTCACATTTTCAAATATTATGCTGTTTTAGCAACAACAAATATGCCTGCATCTCAAATGTCAATTGAACGATTATAAGCATTCATCAAATACCTGGTAGCAAAAAGTTACATAATCTTATAAAATAGAAATTTTACATAACTGTGACTATAATACTGTTTAAATCAAATTGCTTAGAGATATGAAAGCTCAAAATACCGTGTCAATAACAAACTATTTTGAAAATAATAAAGTTGAAAATGCCACATATCAAATCTAAACATTATAAACTATAATTTCATGGCCTTAAATACTTTATTAATAGAGTAAATGAAAAGATAGTACTCATTAATAATCTATATTCTTAAATATTTATTATTTTAAATACAGAAAATAAATGAAAATCATGTCCAATTCGAGAATTTTATTTTTAATTTTTTAATTAAATTTTTTAATTCCGGTATAGTTAACATACAGTATTATATTAGTTTCAGGTGTCCAATATAGTGATTCAACACTTCCATACATCATTACTCAGTGCTCATCATAAGTGTACTCTTAATCGCCTTCACCTATTTCACCCATTCTTCTCCCATATTTCCCTTCTGATATGCTTTATTTTAAAAGAGTAGCCTCAGTTAAAGGTGGTTGTTTGGTTTTTTTTTTCCAACAGGAACATTTTTTACTTGAAGAATACTTGGTTCTAAAAGATATATATAAAACATTCCATCCAAGAAAAATAGAGTACACATTTTCTTCAAGTACACATAGAACAATCCCCTGGTTATATCACATAACAAGAGATATAACAAATATTATAAGTTTAAGAAAAGTGAAATTTAAGAAAAGCAAATTTTCCAACCACAATGGTACAAAACTAAAGATCAACAAGAAAACAAAGCTGGGAAATCTATAATGTTAGTATTAAATATTTAATATGTAAACATTAAACAACACACTACTGCACAAGCAATGGGTCAAATAAGAAAGCAAACGGCAAATCAAAATATGCCTCAAAACAAAAGAAAAGGAAAACACAATATTCCAAAACCTATGGGATGTAGCAAAGAGTGAAATTTATGCTGTAAATCCTTGTACTAAGAAAAAAAAGTTCAAATAAACGACTTAACATTACACCAGAAGGAACTAGAAAAAGAAGAACCTTAGCTGAAATTTAATAGAGGAAGGAAATAACAAAGGAAAATCAGAAATAAATAACATAGAGACCAGAATAAACAATAACATAACATTGAAAGTAACGACCAGTTTTTCCAAACAAATAAACAAAATTGGCAATGCTTTAACTATATTAACTAAGAAAAAAAAGAAGTTTCCGAAACAAAATGAGAACTGGAAAAGAAACAATACACAGATAACCACAGAAAACACAGTGTGGTAACAGATTACTAATAAACAATTATATACTAACAAATCAGATAACTTAGAAAAAAAACCAGGTAATTCCTAAAAACTCACAAGTTATCACAATTGAATCAAGCATCTTGAATGCAAGAAATAGGAAATCTTCTTAGACCAATAACAAAAATAAAACTTGAATTAGGAATCAAAAATCTCCCAGCACAGAAAAGCCCAAGACCACACAGTGTCATTGGTGAATTCTACCAAACATTTAAAAAAATAATTAATGGCAATCTTTATTAAAATCCTACAAATAATGGAATAGAGGGAACACATTCAAAACAATGTCCAATTCAAGAATTTTAAAAGAGAAAATTAAAGGCCCAAGAAAAGCAAGCAGAAGGAAATAATTAACATGAAAATGAAATTTAAAAAAAACCCACCGTAATAAAGAGGAATTAAAGATAACACAGCTGGCCTTTTGAAATGAAAGCAAAAACATTGACCAAACTATCAGAAATTTAATGTAGAAAAACAAATCTAAAAATAGGAAAGGAACTACGAAAATAGATGAAGAGGAAATTTAAAATGTTTCAGTAAATGCTGTCTACACATGCTTACAAAGAAATTTAAAATCTCAGTGAAATGGATGCTTTTCTCAGGAAATATAAATTATCAGAATTGAATAATGGATTATAAAGCCTACATAGATCATTCATATAGGAAAAAAATATTAAAGATTAACCCATGTTGGAACCAGGGTTCATATTCATGAGTTCTCTCATACTTTGAAGAAAGAGATAATTTCCAACCTACCTAATTCTTCGCAGAATATTAAAAAAAGGAAACAAGTCACTTGTTGAATATGCAGCAGAGCTATGACACAGGCCAATGGCATTTTTCTTACAGTCTGGTGTTTTTTCCACTGTACAGCAACAGTCTGATTCTCTAGTGTGGTAAAGCATACGTTTTCACAAAAACATGTTTCTTTTTTTTTTTAAACCCATTTTACTTGGGGGGGGGGAGGTTACTAAAGCTCAATGAAATAAAATACTTTTCCGAAGGTCATCAAGTGGAGGAATCACACCTGTCTATTTTAAAGCCTATCCTCTTTCCACTACTATGCACAATGCATGAGCCCTGAATCATCAACCTCTGGCCAGCAGCCCACACCCTGATAATAATTTTGCAATTTTGTAATAATTTTGCAATAATTCAAAACAGTCCACCCTCATATAACCACACTTTCTATAACACGCTTAGGTCTCAAGCCTCAATTCCATTTGATAGTGCAAACTTGAATTCCTTTAGGACAACTCAGTCACTTCTGGTTTTTAAACTGGATTTCTTCTGGGAAACTACTCGGTCACTTCAGGATGCTTCTTAGAACTTTCCCCCTAGTCGATGAGGCTTTGAGGGTACTCAGGTGACAGTGAGGGGCTTACACAGACTCTGGCTGTGGCAGAGGGGCACCTGGTTCATGGTTTTTTTCTCTGCTGGTGGACATGGATCTGGTTCCTTGATTCTTCCATCAGCTCAGGCAAAGCTGGAGAATAACCATCATCACTGTCCAGCTTTGGCCAAATTCAACTCATTCTTTGCTACAAATCCCCTTCCCCTGTGTCTCAGGGATCATCAGCAAGCATGCCTGCTCTCATCTTCAAGACCCTTTCTTGCTAGTCACTGGATTTCTTCTTTAACCATATAGTTAAAGATTTGAGGGTTAACCTTCAACCTTTTTTTCTCATTTGTTCTGCCCTGCCACATTTTCTACCCAACTGCTGCTGTTCCTTGTTGAGATGGGCAACTAAAAAGCTGCCTCTATACAAAAGGCTGGACATCTACTTTCTGGAGTTTTACTGGCTTTTGATTCTTAGAAGGGGATGACTACTGAATAATTCTCAGAAGCCCAGTACACTGAACACTAATACCTGCACATTGAAATCTCCTTTCTCTATCCCTCTAAGCAGGCCAGGCACTTCTACACTATTCCAGAACACATCATGTTGGGACTAACCCCAATATTCCCAGAGAATTCTCAGATCAGGGATCCTGTTTAGGACAGAATAGAGTACTTTCGTGGGATTCCAAGTCTCTCACCTTCATTCTCCAAACAGATTCATGATTTGGAAAAATAGACTTACTATTTTTTTTTATTCCCAGATTACATAATCATCACTTCAGAATGCATAGGCAAAAGACTGAGTATGGAAAAAAAATTAACTGAATCAGCAGTTTTCAAATGCTCCTTTTGATCAACATATTAATTTTTTTTTCTTTCCGCCTTCACTGTATGAATGGATGATGCTCTATCACCGCCAAGGATGTGCAGGACAAACTTACCCATCAACTCTGCGATTTTAAAAGTCAGTGGAAATTTTAGTGACAAGAATTAAGGAATCATCTCTTGACTAATTCATTTAGTTCAGACATTGGAACGGTTTGGCATCTGAACTACTCTAGCTGTATAATGGATATAATTCAGAGTAAAAAAAACCAAAACGCCACAGTTAATCACTTAAAATTTTAAGGGCGAATAGACTAGTCAAAGAGCATCTGCAGCTGATTTAGTCATATCACATAGACATGCTCTTCACACAAAACCTATGAAACACAAAAAGCTCCCAGAAACTTGGAAGTCATCTTAAAATCCTCCTTTTCTCTCAGGGTCCTCAACCTGTCATTTACCAAATATTGCCAGTTCTATTACTTCACTATCTTTGCTCCCCCCACGCAATCCCACTCTTCAATTCTTGCAGTCAATGATCTAGTTTAAGCTGTATCACTTTGTAACATCTACCACAGTGGCTTCATGCTCTTCCTACCTTCACCTCCACACCTGCCAGATCTTTCTGATCTGATCTGTTAATTTTGTAGCTATTGCCTTCAGAATAAAACGTCCGGCAGCTTAGGATAGCATCCCAGGAACTCCACAGCCTCATGTCTGCTACTTCCCTGCCCTCCCCTCTCCCTATCTCCTTCTCATTTTATTCTGTTGGCTGCACCTATGACTCCTTGAAATTGTCAAGCCTTCTTTCCTCTTAGACTTTGAGCATGCTTTTTGTCCCTCTCCCCAGAACATCCTTGCTCTCCTCCCTCCCTTCACCTCGATGCTTCTTACTCATCCTTCACTTTGCGGGGTCAGAAGCATTTCTTCTTACCAGCTGCCATCCTACTCCATCTGAATTAGAGTACTGCTCTCCAGTGGACTCTCCTAGGGCCCTGTGGGTATCTCCTCTATTAAGCACTAAAAATGTTTATTTTGATTCTCCTTAGGCAATAAATCCCTGCCAGGACAGTGAATGTGTCTTTGTCATCTTCATAAACCCAGAGCCTAGTACAATGCCAGGCATAGTAGCCATTCAAAAAGTATTTGACTGAGTCATTCAATAAATACTGAGTTAGTTATTCAGTGGCTGTGTAATCTTGAGTAAAGTAATTAACTATCTCAGTTTCTTCATCCATACAATTGGTATAATATTACACTTATCTTCTGTGATTTGTAAAATAAATAAATAAATAAATGAGATCATACAACAAAGTTCTTTGTTCAGGAAACGTTGTCTAACAGATTTATGTTCATATCCCTATTCTCCCACTTTTATTGGCAGCATGACCTACTTTCACTGCATTACCTAGAGCAAATTTGATGATCTTTCCAAACTGCATCTTTCTTATCTATTAAGAATTTAATGTTAGTGTTTCCCAATGATTAAATGACTTATGAACATGAAGAGCAGAGC
Organism: Ursus americanus; assembly: GCF_024610735.1. NCBI lineage: Eukaryota > Metazoa > Chordata > Mammalia > Carnivora > Ursidae > Ursus > Ursus americanus. The sequence goes on from NC_142143.1 coordinate 30,004,717, forward strand.
TTAGTGTACAGCAAATGCCTAATAAAAGTTTGTTGTGATTATTATTGCTATTAATTTCTGGTCTAATAATATTATTAATGGCATAGGTTATAAACAAAGCTGTGATGATGACTTCGAAAATCAGCATTACAAAGAAGGTCCAAACCTTCATTAGACTTGTAAAAGAATAAATTTCCTAAGACAAAAATTTAACACTTTTGAAAAAACAACATTAGTAATAAAAATTAATCCATATTGTCATTAGCACATGGGATTTATTTGACCCTAATATTAAAAAAATATTCTCAAGATTTATATCAGATTTCTTCCTAAAATTGAAAGAACTTTTTGATGATAGAGTGTAATAATAGCTAGCCATGTACCTATCTAGGGCAATATATTTTTGACATTCTTCAACTACTTCGGAACATTAAGCATCAAGGGAAGCAGAAATAGCACAGACAGAAAGAAAAAGAAATTAAGAATGACTTTAGAGAAAGCAAAGGAAATACGATTTTCATTTGACCTACATTTATAAAGGGAAGTTCTGTAACATAGAAATGATGAGCAAATGTTGAGCACCCTGAATATGTAACACTTAAGTCCAATTTTTGCTATAAATTAGGAAAATTATTGGGTTTTTAAAAACCTTTCATTTGCTGGCTGTATTTAAAGACCAAGGTCTACTGTGAAAACAAATAGTAAAGATTTGGTTATTCAAAAAAGAAGTTTGTCTGAACTTGTTGCTTATGATCCATTTTGACAGAGAACATGTCTTTTAACTGCCACAGTCAATCCAGGGATTCATTATTTCCTATTTATTTAACATTACTGATAAGGTTAGTATTGCATCAAACGTAGACAGCTTGGTGCCTGCCCTAAGGGTAGGGAATTTCAAAATGGGAGGAGGACATGGCCTTAATAAGAACATTACATTTATCTTCTAACTTCAGCTATATTTGGTAGCTTCTCAGTACAAATTGCATTTCTTTCCTGCAGTATCAACTAAAATACTTCAGAAAGGTTAGCAATGTTACTTCCAAAAGAAATTAAACAAGCTGTGCTGATAAAGCTGCTTTCATTGTTCTCCATTTACCTAGGGAGCTTGAAACCTTTTTTGGAAGAAGCCAGGGAATGAAACATAAACATTTTCCTTAAGCAAAGCACATTCTTTTCAGAGCGGCACTAGTTATATTGAGATCTAACTTGTGTAGATATGATTTTGAGATGCTTAGATTATGACTAGAGGCGCAGCGGCAATATATTTTAAAAACTTCTTTTTGTGACAAGATTGGGGAACCAAAAATGGTAAACCGCTGGCAGAGGCCTTGGTTTGAAACTAAAACACACCTTAGTAAATAAGCTTCTAGTTCTGTGATCAGAGCTACCAAAGAACTGGTCATTCCACTAAACACACTCAGGAGGGTGTGTGTGTGTGTGTGTGTGTGTGTGTGTGTGTGTGTGTAGGGAAAGGCCAGACAGAAAGGACAGAATTTGAAAAATAAGCAGAATGTGGAATTCAGTACAAAAACAAATCCTGAACAAGAGAAAGATAAGAACATTGAAAAAAATACCATGAACAAATGGGTCATCTTCTACCCCAAAACAGGCCTTCATGCAAGGTCTTCATGCTCAAGAGCATGAAATACAATTTTGTTCCTTTACATTTGCATCTCACAATAAGTTTCTTAGTTTTTTTTCAAAAACAATGTCATTTAGTAACCTCTTGGAAGTTTCTAAATTATTTTGTATATTTAAGTTCCTTTCTTTTATTTTGGAAAATACTTTACTGTCCATAAATTTTTCATTTTACAATGTCTAAGCATTAGGCTCAGAAAGCAAACTATTTTAGTAATTAAGTATTTCTGTTTCCTAACATTTCATCAACTTTTTGGCTTGAAACATTACTTATATTTTTTCTTAACATTTAACTTTTCATCTGCTTGTCTTATATCCCTAATTAGATTGCAAATCCTTGTGTCCTCCATAGGACCAACCCAGTGTCTTATATGTAGACAGTAACTGGTCTTAATTTGATTGAATTAGAAACAATATTAGGATGGAAATCAGAAATAAATAAATAAATAAATAAATAAATAAATAAATAACAGCTTCATTTTAAAGCTAATATGGACCATCTAGAAAGAAAATAATAAATGATTATTATTATTAGGAATAGATGGAAAATTAATATTCTATCCACTCATTTACTCATTCAAAAATATTGGAATAACTTCCATGTGTCAGGTGCTATTCTAGGTTTTTGGGACAAGTTGATGAACAAAACAGACAAAAATATTTGCCTTCAATAAATAATATATATGTCAGAAGGTAATAAGTGTTACGGAGAAAAACAAAGCAGAGAAAAGTGTAATGGAATGTCAGGGGCAGAAATGTGGGTGAATGAGATGGATTTTTTATAGGGTAGTGAGGGAAGGCCTCACTCAGAAGGTGATATTTGAGCAAGACCTAGTGGAGGTGGAGAGCGAGCCAGGAGAGTGTCTGGGAGAAGAATATTTCAAGCATAAAGAACAAGTCCAAAAAGCCTTGAGACAGAAGCATGTTAAGGGTGCTGAAAAAACAGTAAGACAGCCCTTGCAGGCTGAACATTGTAAGTGATCAGAGTGTTGTAGGAGACAATATCAGAGAGATAATAAGCTTGGAGAGAGATACAGATCATGGAAGGTGTTATGGGCCATTGGAAAGACTTCTTTTTATTTGGGGAAGAGGGTGGGGAGTAAGACGTAAACTCAGAAGATTTTAACAAGAGAAGTGTTATGATCCTAACTTTTACTTTAGGATCATTCTGTTTGCTTTCTTGAAACTAGATTTTGAAAGTGTAAGGGAAACCATTCAGGAAGAATTTCAACAATCTAAGCAAGAAATAACGGTGGTTCAGACCAGACGGACAGAGTAAAGATAGTGAGGAGTCATTAGGTTCTAATTATAGAAGTAGAGTCAACAAGATGTGATGAGGTACAGTGTGAAAGTAAGACAGAAACCATGGATGGCTAAAGGCTAATCTTAAGAAACGTTATATAAAACTTGGAAATAAGACAAAGGGATGACTGTGTGTCCTTACATATTAGACATTGCTTCACAGGCCCTGACAGAGATGGCTTAATGCTCTAGGGCATGAACCAATGTTGACTTACTATTTATTATTTTGAAATAACTCACTACTGTGAAGTTGTATGTTCACTTGTAAACTTTCGTCCAATGAAGATGCAAGTATTTTCTATCTAGTAAAGAAGATAACCTCAACAGATTTATTGTCTTGAAGATTATTAGCCACTCTTGTTTCCAGTTTAGCAAACTTATTTGTCTTGCTTTCCTGACTGACTTCTTGTATCAGCTTTACCACCCTGCCGTTTTCAACATATGTGAGCTAATAAATTTTTGGCAAGTGCTCACTTTTTATTTGTAAGTCATGTTCCTATCTCTTAAAAAATTTTGTTTTGACAAATATTTTGGGTATGAGCAATTGGGAGAATGAAACTACCATTTACTAAAGTAGAAGTCTTGAAGGAAAAATTTAGAGGAAAAGTGATAGTTCAGTTTTGGACAGGTTAAGTTTAAGGTGCCTATTAGGTACCTCTATCAAGTGGAGATGTTGAAAAAGAAGTTGGATGGAAGAGTTTGAAAAAGGAAAGAGAGCTGCATTTAAGATACAAAACTGGAAGCTACCAGTGTTATAGATTGTCTTAAAAGTTATGAGACTGAATGAGATCACTAAGGGAGTCTAGCTAGAAAAAAAAAAAAAAAAGATTTTTCCCCAAGGACTGAGCCTTGAGGCATGCCAGCTTTTCAAGTTCAGGCAAACAGGCTGAATAAGAAAATGAAGAGGCCAGAAAATCCAGGAGCTTATGCCATCCCAGAAGCTAACTGAAGAAGGTGTTTCAAGCAGGATTTAGGATTCCATTCTGTCAGACGCCTGGTTGGCTCAGTCAGTTAAGCATCTGCCTTCAGCTCAGGTCATGATCCTAAGGTCCTGGGACTGAGCCCCACGTCGGGCTCCCTTCTCAATGGGAAGCCTGCTTCTCCCTCTCCCTCTGCTGCTCCCCCTGCTTGTACTCTCTCTCTCTCTGTGTCAAATAAATAAGTAAAATCTTAAAAAAAAAAAAAAAAAAGAATTCCATTCCGTCAAATGCAGCTGACTACCCAAGTAAGACAAAGACTGAGAATTGACCGCTAACTTTGGAAACATGCATGTTCTTGGTATCCTTTTTTTTTTTTAAGATTTTATTTACTTATTTGAGAGAGAGAGAGAGAGCACATGCATGCACGTGAGAGAGAGTGCAAGCAGAAGGAACGGCAGAAGCACCGGTAGAAGCAGGCTTCTGGCTGAACAGGGAGCCCGATGTGGGGCTTGATCCCAAGACCCTGGGATCATGACCTGAGCCAAAGGTAGACGCTTAACCGACCAAGCACCCAGGCACCTCTGTCCTTAGAATCCTTAACCAAAGCACTTGTGATGGAATTATGGGGTTAAAAACCTAATTGGAAATAGTTCAAAGGACAATGGGAACAAAGCAACTGAAGAAAATGAAGATAGACAATTCTTTGGTACAATTTTGCTAAACACAAAAAGATTTCTATTCATTTATATGCTTATGTGAGTGACCAAGTTGATAGGGAAAAAATGGATGGTGCCAGAGAATGAAGGAAGAATGGTTGGAATAAAGTTCTTGAGTAGGTGAGAAGGGAGAGAGCCAAATGTACAGGTTACAGACAGACTTATCTCTTAGTAGGGATTGCTCATTCATAGTAAGAGGAGAAAAGGCAGAGTATGTGGGTACAGATCTAGGCCGAGGTTCACTGTTATGCATGTGAACTAAGACCAGTCATCCTGACTGTGTGCCTTTCTTCAGTCACATTCTGTTGAGGGTAGAGGTATAGGGTAGGCTGAAAGCTTAACTGAACTGAAGTAGGGTTTTCAGGAGATCATGATGGAGCAAGAGAGGATCTTGCTTGGCTTGAGGATATATAGAGAAGTAATTATAATGATGGACCACAGAATTATGATGGAAAAGAGGAGTTAAAAGTACATGAGGGAGTGATGGATAGTGAAAAAGGAGATCATAAGATCTTGTGAAATTAATGTTGAAGTTTGAGAACTCTAATGAGTAAGTTATAAAAGGAAGAGAACTCTAGGGAGGTGGGATTGGAAGGTTAAATCCTGGTAATTCAGACTATAGAGAGTTAGTTATAAAGTCTAGATTATGACTATGAAGTTCAGTGGCTACAGTAGGGTGGAGACTCAGGGTCAAGACCAAGAAAAAGAAAGAAGCAGAGACATTGAATACTCTGAACAGTGAATAAGGAGTAGTTAGTTACCCAGCGTTAAATTGGTGTGGTGGAGTGAGGAAGCCAGGAAGTCTGACTGCAGAGACTGTGCTCCTAATACCTTACAATATCATGCAGTTGCTCAGCTGCTTGTACAGTAAGTTGCATTGATTTTAATTGCCTAAAGTTACAGAAATAGAAAGCACTGTAGAAATATGTATTTTGTATACTAAAATGAATAGTCTTCTAAATAATCCCCAAAATAGCATTTTCTAAGTGAACAACACTCACTTTTTTGCCCTTTTCACCAAGAACACAAACATAAAGCAAAGTAAGAAATAAAGAAAGCTAGGCAACAGGAAAATGAGTGGCTGACACATGAGAAGAGGAATAGAGACTAAATGAAGTGGTAGACGCAAAGAAAAGGGAAAGTTTTTAAAGAGTATATGGGGAAGGGGGGGAAAGTGTGTCAGGAGAATGAGAAAATAAACTTACATGGTTTGGCACAGGGATCAGAAAGCCTACATATAGTGACGGATTGACCCATGGAAAGAATTACTCAAGAACGATACTACAATAGCCTGATGAAACAATACAACTAAGGTGGACTGGTTGATAACTACTATAGATATCTTGGGAATAGGGGAGATTTGGGGTGTTTAAAATTACATTAACATCATTTGCTCAAAAAAATATGGCCTATTTGTAATTGATTGTGTAAAGTTTAATTTAACTATTCAATAAGTTCATTATTTAATCATGCTGTCTACATCAAAACTCCCAAATAATGTTGTTTTTGTCTGTTTGTTTAAAACTTACATACTACCTGAATTAGTACTTGTATTACTAATGCCTGTATTAGTTATCCAAATGACCCTTGGGAACGTAAAACTGTCACCAGAGAGCATCCAGGCAGAGATGCAGGCTCTCCAGGTAGTTCTGCTGGTAACTTCTTTCTACAAGATGGGGGTACAGATTTAGTATCTGAATATGTTTGGTTACACAATCATTCCTCTCTTGATATAAACCAAAGTGCTCATTCCAGAGTCTGGCCCAATTTTTTTTTTTTAATAGAGCATTAAAAAGAGAGTAATCTCAGCTAGATTAGTATCATGTAAATTTCTCACAGTGATGACAGAAGTGGAAGAAAAATCCAATAAAAATAAATAAAAAAGAATGGCTATGATTTATATTGAATCTGCCTGTGAGGCATCAAGTAATTTCTTAAGGAGTTGTTCACACCTTCTTCGTGTACAGGTGATCCCCTGTCACTTTTTCATGATTTTAAAGGAAAAATAGACTGAGAACAAATGTTAATTGCATAATGTTCATTTTATAATAAAGATCAGGGATTTAAAGGTGTTATTTAAACAATTTAATTAATGATCTCAAGCTGTCCTTAGTTCAGCGAACATGATGGAACATATACACCTTTGTTCTGCTCATTTCACTGGCAGGAAACATTGTTCCTTAATTCCAGTTTACGCATTCTTAGTCATTTCCATAACAGCACTGAGGAAAAACCAAACAGTACATTTCGAGGGGATTATAGCATTTCTCAGATAGTCCTAACCACTTGAAGAGCATTACTAGGTATAAGGCTTAAGGCCAAAATATGCTAATTATGCACAAAGGCACTGTCTATCTTTAAGGAAAGCATCTGAACAAGACGGAACAGTATCTCCACATATGTCCTATCCTATAAGGATTTTAAGGATTTTTGTTATCAAATAACTTGAAATTTTAGAAAGTATTTTTGATCACTTGGAGAAGAAGCCTTAGTCAAATTACAGTTTCAAGACAATGGTACTAGAAAACTTTAGAGTTTATACTAACACCCTTTTACCTCCAAAAATTGTAGTTCAACTGTTTAATTGATGCATAAAAATTTTCATTTTGGATGGTTTAAAGTTCTAGGCCCTTAACTCCCTGTGCTCTCCATATACACACACATCCCATTACCCATTTTTCACATCCTATGTGGTGTGTCTACTGTTAGAGTTTGGCTGGACTGTACCTTAACTGTAAATTCCCTAAATCTTGATGAGCATGTGAGAATGTCTTTCCCCCAGAGAAAGCAATCTCTGTAAGTCATTTTCATTCCAGGGGAACTAAGAATCTTGGTCTGTTTCCCAGGCCTTAGAATGTGTCTATGGATTATGTTTGCCTCCTGAATTATAAAGCATCTCAGTATTTCCTGAGAGAAAATGCCTGTTACTGACCTTATTTATGTTTGTCAAATGTTTTAGATACTCCACATTGCTTCGTGTCCATTATTTTTCTTCATTGAGAAAGAAGCAAGTGATCACAAATGTCAGTTAAGTTCTCTTTGTTTAGGTATTGGTCTTTGATAATATCTCAAAGGTTTCTTTACTTGATATACAAGTGGTAAGAACTCTCACAGTTAAAAGTGAGAGATAAGCCACAAACACATATTTAAACAACAAGTGTGTGCTGAGTGAGAAGAGAGTTAGTTGGCTTATAGAACCTGGCCGTCAGCTTCAGATGTGATTAGATACAACAGAATCTAAATTACACCATCAATGCTCAGTTTCTCTTGATCTCTGAACTGTTTTCCTCCCCTGTCCTCTCTACTCTTAGACCCACCTCAGCCCTCACCACGGCAAGATGGCTGCCAGAAGCTATAGGTATGCCATATTTCATGGGACCTACATCACCACTGATTGTAAGAAAATACTTTTATTATGAACTAGTAAGAAAAGAAAGATGCTGATCCTTTAATAATAACACAACAGCTTGCTATGATGCAGTTTATAAAATGTACCCCAATATCAGAGATGTTAAAATGTGGGTGAAAATAGGACATCTTAAAATCAATGAAATATGATAAGCCATTTTCTCAGCTACTCCAAGGTAATAATAGAGTTTATAACCCTTATCAGGTATAGCTGATTTTAAATAAGATTATGCCTATCTCTGAATGAATTACAGTGGCTGACCAGAAAAAAATAGTATATACTGATCAACCTTCTCAAGTCCCTTGGACTAAGAGTGGGGAAGGGGTGGTTTCCACAAGAAAAAATAAGAATCTTTTCCAGAAAAGATTGTGAATTCTGGAAAGACAAAATATAATAATTAATGTCCAATATAAACCTCTATAATAATAAAACCATGGGACATCTGACTCATTAAATAATTATGAATGCTTTCACTACATATTTGATTTCTATTGCAAAAAGAATTTTTAGAACTCTAGGCATAGAGAAGGAAAAATTACATTTTGGGAGTTGACCAGTGCCTGAAAATATTTCACTTCCTTTTAAACTCCTGCCTCCATTTCTTGCTTTAATTTTTTTCACAAAGAAACCACAAACTGATAGCCCCGAAGCCTAAAGCATCAAGGATACAAATAGTTCTAGTTGATGAAACAACATTACGATAGTGTCCTTCCGGTGATATCTTTATTTGGACAGTACCCAAAACTTGAGCTAAGTTTCACCTTATGTTTTAGTAATAATGCAATTTATATAGTAATTAGTATCTGTCGAACACTATACCCAGCCCTTTCATCACCAAAGGGAACGGGCAACAAAAAATAAGCTCTTCTGTAGATCCCTTTACCTAAGAGTCCTATACCCAATCATAGGCAGAAGCTAAGAAGTACCATAAATAGGCAATCTGAGATTCTCAGTTGTTCGTTTTTCCCTTCTGATGGGTAGCATTAGACACTCCTTTACTAGGGAATCAGGCCTTTTTTAATTCAAAAGATGAAGCATAAGATGCTCCTCAGTCTGGCTACCCAGGGTCAGGAAGCAAACTGATTGCAGATCCACCAGAGTACAGCCACTGTGTAGCTCTCAGTGAGGCAGTGAGTGGGACACAAAAGGAAACTGAGTGACAGGCAGCAGAATTTAAGAGCTGTTTAAGATTCAATCATTATGCATCGAGTTTCTACTCTGTAGACACTAAGGTGCTTTTGCATGTATTACCATTCTGAAAGCAGAAATTAATTCAGTAACCAGAACAGCCAGAGTGGCAAAAGAAGCAAAACAATCAAGAGAAAGTGAATAGACAACATCAGGATATGTATGGCTCCAAAGAACTTGATAGTGAAAGAACTGTTGAGAAGGAGAAACAGATTCTATAAGGATTTGCAGAGAGGGCAGCAAAGCCTGAGGAGAAATATTAAAAAAACTGAACACGCAGCCACTCCTGCAAGGGCGGAGTCCTTGATAACATATGTAAAAAGATGATGAGGATGCTGAAAGGGAAGAGAGTGAATAGACTTAAGCAACTATTGTATATCCAGAACTAATCTGCACATGATTTCATTTAGACTCCACAACAGCTTTAGGAGATAGATATCATTGTTCTGTGTTAAGATAAAAAACTAAAGCAAAGAGTATTAAATAATTTCTTCAAGGAAACACACTGGAAGAGTAAGGAAAACAGGACTTTCTACTAGGTATTCATTCATAAATTCAACAAATATCTACTGAGTACCTTCTATGTGCCAAATTATTTATACTTACTTAATCATAGACAAAGTATTAAAAAGTATTAAACATATAAAAAGGAATCAAGAACATAAGAAAAGGAAAATGAAGGAAGTATAAGCTGATTTAGAAAATAACTAAATAGAACTTGTAGAAATGAAAAATATGGTCATTGAGATTTTTTAAAAATGCAGTGGATAGGCTCAAAAAATAACTGACATTTTCTTGGCACTTACTATATACCAGACTGTTCTAAGCACGCACTCTTTTGTCCTCACAACCCAGCTTGGAGGTGGGTAATATCATTATCCACATGACACAGATGCACAAAGATGTGGAGGAACTTGCCCACAGTGACATGGCCAATTGGAAATGCCAGTATTTGAACCCGGGATATTCTGACTCAAGAGGCTTCCGTCATCTGTTGTCATTTAAACAACTTAATAAATATATGAAGATGGAGATATAATCCACGTATGATGCAGTTCATCCATTTAAAGCATATAGTTCAATGGTTTTTAGTAAAATGTACAGAGTTGTGCAATCATCATAATCTAATTTTAGACATTTTTATCACCCACAAAATGAAACCTATTGCCCATCCCCTCCCACCACCACCCTCAGCCCTAGGCAACCAGTAAACTACTTTCTAGAGTTTTGCTTGTTCTAGCATTTCATATAAATGGAATCATACAATAATACAATATGTAGTCTTTTGTGACTAGCTGCTTGCACTTAGCATAATGTTTAAGAGATTCATAATGTTGTAATATGCATCAGTACTCCATTCTTTTTTATTGTCATATAATATTCCATTGTGCGGAAAGACCACATTTAATATATCCATTAATTAATTGACAGTTGGGTTGTTTCCACTTTTTGTCATAAGCTGAGTAATTCTGTATGAATAATGAAGCTATGAATATTCATGTACATGTTTTTGTGTGGACATATGTTTTCACTCATCTTGTGCATACAGAAAAGAGTGGAATTACTGAATCATATGGTAACTTCAAGTTCAACATTTTGAAGAACTATTAAACTGCTTTCCAAAGTGGCTACACCAGTTTACATTCATTTTACAACCTAGTGGGGGTGAAGTGATGTCACATTGTGGTATTAATTTCCATTTCTCTATTAACTAATGATACTGAACATCTTTTCATGTGCTACTCAGTTATTTGTATATCTTCTTTGGAGAAACGTCTATTTAGATCCTTTGTCCATATTCTGGGTACATGTCATTTGCATTGCTTTCACCTAGCTTTTAGCAAGAAGTCTGTAGATGGGGTAGCAAGATAAAATGGGAAAAAGGAGATAGTCATCATTAGATGGAAAAACCATAAAGCTGGTGATATGAAGTCCTCCACTGTGGGACTCACCAAACCCAGAACACCAAAACTGATGGAAATGCCATCCCAGAGGAGACAAAATAAAGGATCGTGTGAAAGGTTTTTAAGACAGGCAAACAAAACTGAAGCTCAGATTATGTTAGCTCATTCCTTACCTTCTACAAATAAGTCTTCAGCAAATAACTGGCCTCTACGTGATAGTAGTAAAAAAGGACCCAGTGAAACATCTTTGGTCAGATATAGCTCCCCCCACAAAATGCATGAACAAAATAAAAGGAAGATCCAGAAAATATACCATAGAATAACGGCTCCTCCTCTCTCAAAACAAAAACAAAAACAAAAACAAAAACAAAAAACCACCTCCCCTTCTCCTGACCACCAATATTTGAAATATTGTTCTATTAATTAGTTTTCCTGAGCCCTTCTTGTAAAATTACTGGCCAGTGAAAACTAGTCCACTAATAGAGGACTCAAAATAATAACCTCAAGGAGAAGCCATGGTCAAAACACTAATAAAGAACACTGAATCTATTTAATTGTAGAACTCAACATGGAAATTATGGTTATAGGCAGAATTCAATGTTACCAGCTTTGACAATATATAATTAATAAAACAATATTTCAAATATTGGTGGTCAGAAGAAGGGAAGGTGATAATCTTTTTTTTGTTGTTTTCTCCTTTAACTTTTTGATTCAATTAATTGCATTAATACATTTCTTAGTATTGAGCTCTCTTCACCCTCCTTAAATAATCCAGCTTGAATCATGGTGTATTTGATAGCTGCTCAATTCTGTTGAATTATAATTGTGTAGAATTTTTATATTGATATTCTTAAATATATAAATAGTTTGGTACTACCTTATCAATAAATAAACCTCATAAACCTAACTAGAGATTTTCATCTTTTTCCAAGATTTAAAATGGTTTAAATAACAGTGTATTTATCTTTTTTTTTTAATTAGCCCTTTTTAATAGTACATCTTACATTATCTTCCAAATCTCTCCCACAGCTATTATCTGCTCAGGTTTTGTATTTTTACTTAAGTTAGTTTTAATAGTGTCCTCAAAAATCATCCAGTTCATTTTGGCTAGAAAATCATCCAGTTTCTCTTGGCTTGCAAACATATTGCCACAGAATTACAAGTAATATTCTCTCACATTTCTAAACTTTTTCAAAATTTTTGTTATATTTTCTTTCCTACATCCCATCCAACACGTCAGGATAAAACCTTTAGACTTCTTTTACTGCCCTTTTCCACACCCACATATAAGATCTTTAGAACATGAATTCCTTCATCCCTAGGTTTGTTCATCTAACGTGGAGGTGCAGTTCACTCAATTTACATTTTAAGTCATGAAACTGCACACAGGAAAATTACCCTTGATCATCCTTGACCACAAGATGAAGCCACTGTTTTGACTTTACAAGCCATGTTGTATAAACAATATATCTTTAAACACCAGAAACCTTCAACAATGGAGACATACACTGTCAGAGGCACATCAGAAATGCTGCTGATGGAAGGAACAACAGAATCTTATCTTTCATTTCTCATTCATTCAGAGCTATCTGCTTATTAAGTGAAATGAAGGATGATACTAGTAGTAGTATTTAACTCTCTCTCACCCTCACTCTCTCCCTCCCCGCTACTTCCGCACCAAAAAAAAAAAAAATTAGCTGGAAGAAATTGCTGAGTTTTTCCATTGCAGAATGAATATGTCATTTATATCAAACTTAATACTTAAAAATATAGTCAGGGCAGCACCTTCAATTTACTAACTACCATGTTTTTCTTCTTGAGATCTTGAGTTCCTTGGTTTTCATTTAGTTAGGACACAGATTTGAACATATTTTTTAGATAAAATATAAAGTGGTATACTCTCTGACCTCTTGAATTCCTGGAAATGTTTTTCCTTTGGTTAGACAGATGATATCTTGGCTAGGTATATGATTCTTGGCTACAGTCTCTCTGCCATTTATTAAAGTAATCCCACTGTTTTCTACCATCCAATATTGCAAATGATATGCTTAATACTAGAAAGCTGCTATTGTCTTTCTAGGTTATCTATTCTCTATAAACCTGTAAGATTTCCTTTTTATTCTTGAAATTCTAAAAAGTCACCAAAATAAGCCTTGGCATCTGGCTTTGTAAATTACAGATCTTCCTTGATTTATGACAAGGTTATATCCCAATAAACCCATCATAAGTTGAAAATAACATAAGTGGAAAATGCATTAATACACCTAACATCATTGCTGAGCCTAGCTTACCTTAAATGTGCTCAGAACAATTACATTAGACTATTACTGGGCAAAATCATCTAGCACAAAACCTATTTTATAATAAAGTATTGAATATCTCATGTACTGAAAGTGAGAAACAGAATGGTTGTATGGATGCAGAATAGTCGTCAGTGTATCATTGTTTACCCTTTTGATCACATGGCTGACTGGAAGTTGCAGTTCACTACCATTGCCCAACAACACAAGAGAGTAATGTACCATATATGGCTAGACTGGGAAAAGATCAAAATTCAAAATTTGAAGTGTATGTTCTACTAAATGCATATTGCTTTTTCACCATCATAAAGTTGAACCATCCTAATTCAGGGACCATCTATATAATTCTTCCTGGTTCCAAGAGGGTTTTCTTTCTTTTTTTTTTTTTTTTAAGATTTTATTTATTTATTTGACAGAGAGAGAGACAGCCAGCGAGAGAGGGAACACAAGCAGGGGGAGTGGGAGAGGAAGAAGCAGGCTCCCAGCAGAGAAGTCCAATGTGGGGCTCGATCCCAGGACGCTGGGATCACGGCCTGAGCCGAAGGCAGACGCTTAACGACTGCGCCACCCAGGCGCCCCGAAGAGGGTTTTCTGATGAACAAACTCAAGTCCACTTTCAGCCCAGTCAATTCTTCTTGAATTATTTAAGTTATTTGCACTCATTTTTTTCATTTTTCTCCCTATGGAACTCCTATTATTCAGATGTATATTTTCAGAATATGTTCTCTGAGATTTTTACCTTTTATTTAATGATACTCATCACTTTGTATTTTGTTCTGTGTTGTTAGAATTTTCTATCACTTGAACTTCAGAAAAAAAACTTCTTTTCATTGACTCTCCATTTTAGTAGACACAGAGAGGTTTTTTTGGCATACCATCTCTTTGCAACTACTGATTTGTTAAAAATGTCTTCTGACTCTTCTACTGATTCTACTGCAAAGGGAGTCACTTATTCTTCCTCTCAGTAACTGGGTCTCCTTAATTAAGTTATTATTATTCTTTATTTGCTGACAGATTTATGTCCTTATAGCACATGTGTAGTTCAGGCAGGGATAATATCTTTATCATTGCTCTTTATCAGGTTAGAGCCACGGTACAGAGAGTGGCAAAAAGCACAACATTTTGTACTTGATGCCCAGTAGTGAAGGTATTGGTAGCTGTTAGCACTTTGATGAGGCACAAAGTGAAAGCCAAAGTTTGGCTTTCAGTTTCCTCCTACTGCCAGCAAGAGTTCTGTCCAAATCCTAGAGCCAGGAGAAATTCAGCTGACAGTGCAGTTTACCTCCAGGCTCACAAGAATTCCCAGGTTTGTATGGGCCCTTCCCAGAAAATACACAGGAATTGGGGTGTTGCTACTACCCTGAGCAAATGAAGGTGCTTCTTTAGTGACCTGTTAGAATCCAGGAATGTCAAGTCTTCCTCCCAGGCTCCATACTACTCCACTACCATTAATCTCTGGACAAGGACAAGTAATACCTGTACCCATATAGGCTATTAGTCAGCTACTAAGTATTTGTTAAATGACTTATTTACCATCACGTGAATTGGTCTGACAACCAGGGCAATCGAACATGTCCTCTCTACTCTTGGTCAAGTGACCTTTCTACTATAAGCTGTTCCTTCTTAATGCCATGTTGTTGTCCTCATGGTTAAGGTGGTTAAACTAACTTTATTTGCTATCTTGTAGCCTTTTTCTGCACATGTGTTCACATCCATCTGTGACTTTTCAATTGATTTGCAGAGTCACCTCTGAAACTATGCTTCAGCCTTCTTGTGCCTCAGTGTTCTAAACATAAAATGAGTATAAAATTAAGGCTTTTGATCTTATAAAAGTATAAAATGTCATTACTTTAATATTAGGTTTTCTGATTGTTAAAAATATAATAACACTGTACACCTTTAGTGCCTTTCATCTGAGAATGTCAAAGTGTTTCATAAACTTTTACTAATTAATCAAGCCTCCCAGCACTATTGTAAGGTAGAGACAGTATTATTATCTCAGTTTAATGGATTGGAAACAGATCACTGGGTTATAGAATGAAGGATGGACTCCAGTCAGGGCAATGGCAGAGCAAGAGCAAAGGTAGCCTTGTCTGGGCTTTGTTCTTAAGGATGCCCAGCCCATGTGAAGGACTTTTTCTGCATGACAAATAATTATGCACTATACAAATTCTATTTTGCTGTCAGGTCAGAAAAAACTGTTTCCTACTTATTCTTCCCTTCTCCTGAAAATAATTTGGCCAAAGGAAAAGAAGTGGAAGACTCTCCTTAGCTCTCTGTATCTCAGGCAGATATCCCAAAATGCAAATGAGAAAACTATAGAGAAGATGCTTGCAGATTTTTGAGCAGTTTTTATAGACATAGTTTCTGTGAAAACTCATTGTAAAGCAATATATCTTAATAATATATGTTTTAATAATTAAAATGCTGGGGCACCTGGGTGGCGCAGTCGTTAAGCGTCTGCCTTCGGCTCAGGGCATGATCCTGGCGTTCCGGGATCGAGCCCCACATCAGGCTCCTCTGCTAGGAGCCTGCTTCTTCCTCTCACACTCCCCCTGCTGTGTTCCCTCTCTCACTGGCTGTCTCTCTGTCAAATAAATAAATAAAATCTTTAAAAAAAATAAAAAAAATAATAATAATTAAAATGCTTTCATACACTCATTGATTGAATATTCATTAGGCATCAACTAAGTGCTAGACATTGTTCTAGGCAATGGGGATGCAGCAGTGAATAAAACAAAGTCGTTGCTCTCAAAAGCTCATGTTTCAAAGGGAGTGGAAGTGTGAAGAGACAATAAGCAAAGAACCACATATGTGGTAGGGAAAACGAAGAAGAAAAATAAAACAAGGTAGGGAGACAGAGAGGAATGGGAAGGACATGGTATCTTAGATAGATGCCAGGGAGTTGGCAATTAACAGAGGCATAAAGGAAGTAGGGGGGCAGTCTATGTATATTTGAGGGGAGATTTTTTTGGCAAAGAGAACAATAAGGGCAAAGGCATGGAGGAAAGAATGTGTTTGGTATATTCCAAGAATAGCAAGGAAGCCAGAGTAGCTGGAGAGAAGCAACCAAGGTAAAGAGTGAGATGAGATTAGAGAAGTGGGACATAGAACAGAGTAACACCAGATCACATACAGCCTAACTGGTCACTGGGAAAGGTTTCCATTTTTATTCTGAATAATCACTGAAGCAAATGGATGGTTTTGACCAGAGGAGTGACATGATCTGACTTACATTTTTTAAAAGTCACTCTAACTCCCCTGTGGAGAACAGGACACAAAGATGAAAACGAGTGGTTGCTGCAATACTCTAGACTTGAACCAGGGTGTAGCAATGAGACCCCAGAGGGAAGATTAAGGAGTAGTTGAATAGATGAGTCTTGAATGCCAAGAAAGAGGAGGGTCAGGCTGGGCATATGACTGTGGGCCTGAACGAGATCACCAAGTGGATGAATGCAGAGGGGACAAGAAGGAGTGCAAAGCTGAGGCCTTGGCACCTCAATGTGTGTGAATGGGAAACAGAGGAAGATCCCACAAAGAAAACTAGGAGTGACCAGGGAGGTATGAGATACACTGAGAGAGCAGTACCCTGGAAACCAAGTAGAAAAAAAAATGTTTCAAAGAAGAGAGAATCACCAACTGCACAAAATGATGCTGAGTAAAATTAGGCCTGAATATTGAACATGAAATAATGTGACATGAACCACATTATAGATCTTTGAAAGATGATTTCAAGAGAATAAGGAGAATGAAAGTCTGATTGCACCATGACAGATTTTCTTTGCAGAAATTTCTTACCTCTATGTTACTAAATCTTACAGTACTAAGGTCTCTTTCTTTCTTATCAGAGAAACTTTGTCCAATATAGTATTTGCATAGCTCTGACTTAACTTACACTCTTTTTTTTCTTCTTTCTTTCTTTCTTTCTTTTTTTTTTTTTTTTTTTGCCTATTGGCCAGGAAAATGTTATTTCACAATTCACTCATCATTCATTCAATAAATACTTATTCAGTGTTTGAAAAACACTTTCTTGAAGAGTTGTAATGAATTTTATAAGACAACATTTGAAAATTACTGGCAGGTACCAGGTATTCAAGAAAAACCTATTAGTAGTAACATAATGCAAAATATATAAAATGTCACAAATCTTTTTTCTTCAGTTATTATTCTAGTAATATCATTATCTTAATGTATTGTTTCCTTCCACTGTATATCTTAACTACTGGAAGCATAATTCATTGCAATGAAGTGGTTACAGGACACTTTTGGGTTGAGCAAACTTTGATAGCAAAAAATCCAGATAGGCCATATAACTTTTTCCTTCTCAACACAGATTTACATATTATGAAATACACGTGTTGGGTGATAGGAAAATCACCCTCCAAACCCTTCTTCAGGCACTTAAATACCATGTAAAACAACTATGGAAGAATTTAGCTGGGGAACTCCTACTTAAAAGGTAGAAGAATATCATGACTCTTGAAGCCACACTGCTGAGTTGTATCCTGGTTCAATTACTTACCAGCTGCATGAGCCTGTACAAGTTGTTTGAATTCTCTGTGTCCTAATTTCTTTATCTGTAAAATGGAAATAATATGTACGCCTAATTTATAGGGTTAATGAGTGGTTTGAAATGAGTTAATAGTTGTAATATCCTTAGAACACTGCCTGGTACATAGTAAGTGCTAAATAAATATTGTATCTAAGAAAATAATCCTGTTAAGACAGGAGCAGAGATAAAACTGCTATTTCCCAATAGTATGTGAAATTAGATTCAGACTAACCCCTCTGATGAAGAAAATATTTTTTAAATCTTTCAAAATGTACCTAACCAGCTGTCAAGAAATCAAGGGCCCACCCTCCAACTCACCCTACAAGAAAAGCACACCAAGAACCCAAAGGAGCAAGGGGAGCACAAAAGCTGATTTTCACCCTGTCTTAGCTCAGATTCCCTAGACACAGAACTTGAGTTGGAATTTGGTTACATGGATATAGTCTCAGTTAAAATCTAGTCTTGGTCTGATAAAAGGGGCAGAAAGGGGATGAGAGGTAGAGCATAAATTTGACTGCATATTATTCCCCCTTGAAACAGAAGGACCAGATCAGAAGACTGACCAGTATCATTCAGTCATTGTCTGTGGGCCAATGGAGGCAATACCCTGAATGAGTCAGCTCCCATCAGCCCTAATTGAGACAATTCTTCAGAAAGACAGGCAGCTGCAAACTTGCATCAGCTGGGAGATGGAAGCACCATCTCCAAAGAGATCTGAAGAAGTGAGTTACCACAGAGACTATTACAGCCCACTGCTTGCATTTGCTTTTCACATTAAGTTCATTCTAACAGTTACAGCATCTCTAGAGTACTATAATCATAATTTGTGGAAAAATTTATGAGGGATGTCTTATTGGAATGAATAGAGTCCATACTGCTATAGTTGTTCTCCAAGACAAAACGATACTTTTCTTCTAGCATTCCAGCACCCTATGATAGCAGTTTTGTAATCTAATGGCTTGCCTGGTGAGGTGACCCAGACTCTCATCCCTGAGAAGGTTGAACTCTGGTTATCATGACCTCATCCATGCCAGGATTGATTTGCATGCCTATATAAACTAAAATGGGTCACTAAGGTACCCCAAAATGTTTCAGTGGTTCACCTTCGTACCAGACATTCTATCCAGTCCCCATACATAACAGCAGTCATAACTCCTCATGAAGTCAGGATCAATTACACCTGCCAGTATATCCCCTTTCTGTGCCTGCTCTTCCACAGACTCCAGAACCCACAATCATCAGATAGCAGCTGCATCTTTAAATTTAAGCAGACTTACTCTATCCCTTGGTGGAAGCACCCTATCCCTACCACTAACCAATACCTCTTTATCCATTGAGCCTGTACATGTGGGGACAGGAAATACAACTTCCCCCAAGTAGTTCACTGGCAAGGAGATTAAATAGGGCCACTTCTATTTTCACTCCTTGGTGTTTGAACTTGTTTATTCTACCTATTGGAGACGTGTCAATAAATAGTGATTGTTGGTTTAAGGAGTGTACTGCATCCTACAGGATAGCCCTATAGCAGATGCCTTGGTGCCCTGGCCAGATCTTGGCTGATGACAAATCACATCTGTCCCATCATTAGAGAATGGTCTTCAGCTAACAGGAGCCACCTAACCCAGGAGGCTATCCTTTATTTTGAGGAGAGGAAGGGAGTGGACTTTAGCCAATGACTGACTGACACAGGGTATAAGAGGTTAGCACCCCTGCTCAAAATAGAACTAACTCAGTGGTAGAATCTGTGCTCCAAATCTTCCCCGTGAAATCAGTTCTATGCATACTACAGATCTGTTTGTAATGAGCCAAACTATGGCCTGAAAAGCACGAAAGAACATCTCTGCCATGGAGAATAATGGAAATATTAGGTATGTGGATAAATACAAAAGATTAAAGAAATGCTATAAAATCCTTCAAAAGCCCATTATCTATTTAAAACAAAAATAAATATTTTAATGGATTATGGAGTTTATAATAGATGTAGAAGTATATGACATGAATATCACAATGGATAGAGGAAAAGTAGTTGAAATTATACTGTTGTGAGGTTCTTATATGTGGTGCTATAATGTCAATTCAAACAGACTTTCATAACTTAAAGATGTATACTGTAATCTCTAAAGCAAATGCTAAAATAAAATACCAAGAGGTATAGCTAAAAAACAATCAGAAGAGCTAGAATGGAATCCTAGAAAGTCACTGATTAAGTAATTGTCAGACTAGTTAAAAATCAAGGCTCAATTAGATGTTGTTTGAAAGAGATGTACTTTAAATATAAAAGTGCACACAAGTTGAAAATAAACATACTATTCAATGTACAAGTCAAAGAAATTTAGTGTGACTAGATTGTTTCAATACAAGAGATACTACCAGAGATAGAGGGTTATTTTATAATGATAAAAGGATTTATTCATCAGGAAGACACAGTTGTAAATGTGTACTCATCTAATTACAGAGCTAAATAATACATGAGGCAAAATGGTCAGAACTGATAGGAAAAGTATATCAATCCACAATCACTGGTAGAAATTTTATCTATCAAAATAATTGATAGAATAAGTAGCCAAAAAATTAGTAATGATATCGAAGACTTGACAGGAATGTTAGTGGGCACATCAGTATAAATCCTGTGGGATTCATATAAATAAATACTATGAACATCTATATGGCAACAAATTTAATAACACATAAACTGGACACATCCCTTAAGTAATATACCTTTCCAAAACTGATACAAGTAAAAATGAAAAATCTGAATAGTCCCAAGACTATTAAAGAGATAGATGTAATTAACTTCTCAAAAAGAAAATTCTCACATGGCTTCACTGTTGAAGTCTATCAAACATCTAAGGAAGGAATATCAAACTTTGCAAGCTCTTTCAAAAAACAGAGGAGGTAGATGCTTCCCAATTTGTTTTATGAAACTAGCAAAACCTGGCAAAGATATTACTAGAAAATTATAGACCAACAGTTCTCATGAGCATAGACACAAAAATCCTTACAGATTATTAGCAAATTAAATGTACCAGTACATTATTGGAAAATACATCATGACTAAGTAGAATTTACTCCAGAAAACTGACAAAAAATTATATGATCATTTCAATAAACACAGAAATCATTTGATATAGTATTACAGCAGCCATTTATCCTAAAAATCCTTGGGAAAGTAGGGAGAGAAGAGAATTTTCTCAACTTGATAAAAGGCATCTATGAATAACCTATACTTAGTATCATATTTCATAGTGATTAATCCCCCCAAGATTGAAAAAGGCAACAGTGTTTGAACTCACCGCTTCTACTTAACATTGCACTGGAGGTGCTAGCCCATGATAATTTAGGAAAAAGAAGTAAAAAGTATCCAAATTGCAAAGGAAGATATAACTCTATTTGCAGACATCATTGCTTATATAGAAAATCCTAAGAAATCTACCAAAATCCATTAGAATTAACAAAGTAAATTTAGCAAAGTCAGAGTATACAAAAGAAACACTGAAAAACATAGAAAAATTGATTAGAAAATATAATTTAAGAATGCTTTGCAACAGCAACAAAAACATAAAATAGTTGGAAATACATTAAAGAAAAGATGTGTAAATTCTTTACTTTGGAACTCTAAAAATGTTGCTGGGAGAATTTAAAGAGCTAAATAAAGGGAAAGTTATACTAGTTCAAGGACTGGAAGACTCAGAGCTGTTGTCAATTATCCTAAATGGATGCCCTGATAGAATGCAATACAAATTAAAATTCCAGCAGGCTTTTTAAAAGAAACTCACGAGCTGATTCCACAATGATTAGGGAAATGTAAAGTACTTTAAATAGTCCTCATTTTCAAAAATTTCAAAAATTTTTTGAAGAATAACAAAGTTGGAGGACATATGCTGCCTCATTGCAAAGTATATAGTAAAGCTACATTTGTCAAAAAAAATGTGGTAGCAATGTAAAGATAGACAAATAGATAAATGAAAGAATAAAGAGTCCAAAAAGACAAACATTTTATATTGTCAACTGATCTTTTTTATAAAGTAGCAAGATATTCTATGGGAAAAGGATAATTTTTCAGTAAAGGATGCTGGAACAATTGAATGTACATGAAAGGAAAAGCTCAACTTCTACCATATGTAAAAACTAATTCAAGATGTATCATAGACTAAACTATAAAGCTAACTCTATAAAAATTCTACAAACATAGGAGAATATCTTTACAATACTGGGGTAAACAAAGATTTCTTAGGACAAAAAAGCTCTAACCATTAAAAAAGTAATAAACTATACTCTATCAGAATTATACCTGTGCTCCTAAAAAAATCAAGATAATAAAAAGAGCTGAGATAATAAGCCATTTTATATTTTCCAATTAAATAGAGAACTCCTCTAATGCAGTAATAAAAATACAAACTAATAAAAAATGTGCCAAAGATTGTATAGACACTTAAAAAGATACAGAAATTTCCCAAACATACATGGAAAGATACTCAACATCATTAGTTTGGTTTTTTGCTTTTTTTTTTTAAGATTTTATTTATTTATTTATTTGACAGAGAGAGAGAGAGAGAGCACAAGTAGGCAGAGCAGCAGGCAGAGGGAGAGGGAGAAGCAGGCTCTCAGATGAGCAGGGAGCCCGATGTGGTGCTCGATCCCAGAACCATGGGAAAATGACCTGAGCCAAAGGCAGCCACTTAACCAACTGAGCCACCCAGGCGCCCTTCAACATCATTAATTTTTAGAAAACTTCAAATTAAAAACATAATATCTCTTCACATTAATTAGGATGACTAAAATTTAAAATAAAAATACCAATTGTTGAGGATGTGGAATACACGGATCTCTCAGAGATTGCTGGTGGGAGTGTACAATAGAAGAGCCACTTTGGAAACGAGTTTGCAATTTCTTATCAATTTAAACGTACACATAACTTTTGTACCATCAATTCCATTTCTAGGTATTTACCCAAAATAAATGAAAATATATTGACAAAAAGACATGTATACGCATGTTTGAGCAGTTTTATTCCTAGCAGCAAAAACTGAATGATTTATATGAAAAAATCTGTATGTTGACCAAGATGTGATTGGGCAAATGGTGGTATATTAAGAAAATAGAATACTTCACAATAGAAAGAAACAAACTACTAATATACACAACAAAGATGAATTTCACAATCATCATGTTGAGTGAAAAAAGCCAGACATAAAAGTGTATGCTCTATTCAATACCATTTATATGAAGTTCTAAAAACAGACAAAATAAAGCTATGGTTTTAAAAATCAGGTTGTTTTTTGGGTGTGGGTAGGGGGTGAGATATTGCAAAAGTACCTTAGGGAACTTTCTGGGATAATGGAAATAATCTATATATTAATTGGGATGATTACACAGGTGTATACATTTGTCAAAACTTGATGAAGTAAACACTTAAAATTTATGCATATAATATGCAAAGCACATTTCAATATATATATTTGACTAAAAACATTTTCAAATTAAGAATGACACTTTTTTCACCTATTCTCTCTACCAATAGCAAGAGCAACAATAAAAAAGCTAGCTCTTATTGAACACCTCTTCTGTGTGAGGCACTAGATAAATGCTTCATGCGTGTTAACTAATTTAACCCTGCTAGGAATTCTGATACTTTATATCATAGGTATGCTATCCCCCATCTCCATTTGTTATGTAAGGAAGTTGATGTACAGAATATTGTATTAATATGCTCAGTGGCTCACAGATAGAAACTGGTGTAGTCAGTCTATTAATCCAGGCATTTTAAATCCAGAGCCTGTTTTCCTCATCACCACGCTGTGTTCCCTTTATTTTCTATACAACAGTTATAACTGATTGATTGAAAGATAAAGAGTTAATTTTTTTTTTTTAGCAATATTAGATTACACAAGGTTGAAAACTCCTGAGGACTACGACACTAGGAACCAGCTAAGTGTGTGTAAATCCAAATTAACTTCTCTAGGGGTCTGTGTAACACGGAACTCCAATAGGTATACATCCATCATTTCTCCAGGTGCTGTAGACAGGCTGCCAGTTCCTCAAGGCTGGCAGCACTACCAGCAGCTGGTCGATCAGGTTTGAGCAGCATCACTGTGTGGTCCACCAGAATACTTTGGATGCTTTCTATTCTCCTTTCCATTCCTGGGTTTCACTAAAGGGTCTCCAGGTGTGACTATTCTCCAGGTGTTGCCAAAAAGGGCCCACTAACATCTTCCCCTTCAACAACTCATGAACTGAACCGAAATAGAAACAAGCCTGTGTTAGGTTTCTCGGTGGAGGAATATCAATATTTATGCTAGAATGGTAGGCATTTTGCCATCTCTTCGTGTAGCGTATGCTGACTTGACAGCCAACAAGTTGGAACATACTTAATAAACTAATCTACGCTATAATCTATAGGTTTGCCTTTACCAAGACGCTTTTTAAGAATTGGATTTCATGACATATAATCAGGTTTTATGAAATCTCTGTACTGGTTTGAAATCAAACCAATGGACTAATTTGCTTTTCCATCACGTTTGTGCATAGTACTCACAGTTCCCATTGGAAAGCAAGGTAATCATACTTCCTTCTAAATCTATTTTTTTTTATTTTAAAAAACAATTCACTGTTTTGTTTATGACTATTTGGAGTAAAAGAGAACTCATCAATTAGACCTATAAAATACCTTGCAAACAAGCTATCTAGAACCCTTATGTTCACTTTTTTCCAGAATTAGTTTAGACTAGTGTTTTTCGAAGTGACCTCCTGTGTCAGGGTCAACTGAGTGGTCACTTGAAAGGCAGGTTCCTGGGTCCCACCCCCAAGTCTACTAAATCAGTGTATTAGCCGAGGATCCCAGGAATCACATGTTAGCAAACACTCCAGGTGGTTCTTATTTACCCTTAAATTTGGCAATTTCTGCTTTAGGCTTGCTTTAGAAAGGGAAAAATAGCCATCAAACATTCTATTTGTAGGAAGCAACCCCTAAAATGAATGGAGAATTAAACCACAGCCAGAAAAAGAAACTCTTCACATCAGCACGGCAGCTTCTCTCTGCAAAAGGCTGCTTGCTGGCTTTAAAAACAGAATCTCTAAAACCTATAGCACACTATGCCATTATCTTCAAGTTCACAAAGAGGTTTTTAGATCTGCTACATGAAAAATGTTGTAATAAACCACACAAATGCTACATTGAACGAAAGCAAATGCAAGGGGAGAATTTAATACCTACAGATATAAAACCTCAGTTTGTTTTTAAAGATCCTTTTCATCTAGAGAAGAAAGAGAGATTTAATCAATGCTTTTGCAGAAGTTATCCCATGTCAGACTTGTGCCTGCCTTACTTTAGTTCAAAGGGGACAAAGGTAGTTTCTTCTTCTAAACCAAGTTGGGAAGGGTCAGGAACTAAAATAAATGAGGAGCTACCTTTATTTCCATGGATCAAATGATGTGTAATATAAGAGGCTTTTCTATTTTGAGGAAAATGAAGAACCTGGATCCTACAGAAACCTAAATGTAAGTTGAGCTATGATTTCTTTTCTGGTTATTTGTTACTTTTCCATTAAAATGAAAATGAAAATGAGTGAATGAATAAATGAGCAAATATTTTTAAATGATTTGATTGAGTATGCTTTCTGTATTTCCTGTTCCTTGCATGATTTTTCACCTGTGACTGGAGATTGCCTGAGCATTACAAATAAGCTTCTCCTACCTCCTGAACCCTGGCTGGCCTCAGTAAACCTGACAAACTAAAGAGCAAGGAAAAGATCTTTGGAAACAGGTGGCTCCAAGCAGGACTTTGTCCTCTCAGAGCAACTCATCCACTATCATTTGTAAAAGGCTAGATCTCAGTATGCTACTTTTCCATCCAGGCTATTGTTATCCTTGGTAGCCGACTTTACACCAGCTTCTTCTCTTACTCTTTGTTCCTCTGAATGCAGCTGGAGAGTAGCTCTTAAATCAATTCTGCAAAACTATGATGCAAGAGCAGAAAAGAAGCAAACTATTTTTTTTTTTTACAAAAAGAAGTACATTCATTGAACACCTATTTAATAAATGTCCACACTTGATACAAACTGCAAGTTCGGAAGAACAGGTGAAGAGGTTTTGAAGTTTGTATTAGAATGGGAGGGCCATATAATGAAGTAGTGAACACTATTAATATTTTTCTTACACATTCTAAATCAAATGGCCACTTCATTTATAGGCTGACCACTTAATTAGATATGTGGGGATCAGACTTGGGTGGTTAAAAGTAGTGCTGTAGAAAATAAACAGACTTTTTGGAGAGATGCTGATAGGAATTAGAAAAGCAATTCTGGATTCCTGACTTAATTGGCAAGAATTTCTAAATCTGCTTTCATTGATATTATTTATTTCCTCTTCTGTCACACCAGGAGCCATTTCAATTCTCTATCATCCTGAATTTTCTTATTTATGATATTGACTACACAGCAATCACCACACTTCCTATTATCTTAAAATAACTGACCATTAAATTTCCCCTGAACTTGACATTTAGGATTTACACAGATCGGTTTTCGTCTAATCTAACTGCACTACTTAAGAGGGAAAACCAAAACAAAGCCTGTGCTAAGATGTTGAAGAAAGCCCCAAGGCACTTGGAACCTTAGTATGGCTCAGGGAAGGAAAGGTATATTATGTCCTAGGAATTAGAGAAGTTCATAAAAATATGAGTGTTTTTAGGACTGAAGGTGACTTGCTCCTCCCATCTCCCCTGTTAACACCTGTTACAGTGATGGGGTGGAGAGTTAATGAAGCAAACGAGTCTACGGTCTGCTGTACTTAAGAGAAAGGATGTACGATTTATGACACTCCATCAAATGTCCTTCCTTGAGCTGATTTTAAAGTACTCCAAAGCCATAATCCCACAACTCCAGGAGGTATGATAGTATTTACAGAATCTCATGATTTAGACCTACTACAATCTGTACCCTCTGTTATCACAGTACTTGAAGGGCCTACAGAAAGTAAAAGAAGTGAAGTAAGGTAGTAGCCTAGTACAGTTAAAATCACTAACATCACATCAATGCCAACGATGGAGGAGCACAGGTGACATGACCAGGTATAAAGTAAACTGAAGTACACCCTCTACATCTGTAAAGTGAAATAGTGATCGTCATTCAAGGAATATTCATTGAGCACTGAACACAATCAGTGCTGTGCTAAATGCTGTGGGGATAGTTGCACAAAGAGCAAAAATACGATGCCTGCCCCTCCAGGAGTTTAGATCCAAGAAATGTATTGTGATAAAGCTTTATTTCTTCTACCGTTCCATGGATAATCACGTCTCTTCTCGGTAAGAACTGAACTTGAATGCATTATTTGCACACTCTGTCTATAGAAATTCAGCCCCATGAATGAAACAAAGAGTTCATCTGATTCCCTGTGGCTTGTTTTTTCTGAATTCATTTCACAGATAATCAAAATCTTATGCATTAAAAAAACAAAAAGTTATGCATTGGTAAAGTGCTAAAGGAAATAGACTAACTGAATATTTGGCTTCTCCACTTTCAACACATTCTTTTTTGAAATATAAAGTTGTAGTTAAAAACAGTCTCTGTAAAGCATACCACCAGTTATAGATCTGAGTTTAATTTGTCACTTTAGCAAAACTGGGTAAGCCATGCTGAATATTTTTGGTCTCAGCTAACTTTATGTCCTGATAAAATTTGCCAGAGCAGTTGCACCTTCGCTATGTAGCTACAAATTCAATAAAAATCTTCCTAAGATCAAGATTTTTATTTTATTGTATAATATGTAAGTTATTTTTCATGAATCCTATAATGGACTAAATTTGTATCATCTTTTTAAATTCATATATGTTCATTTTTACATTCCAGATGACAGTAATCATGGCATTGATCATATTACCTTTCACTCTGACTCTATTTTTCCAAGTTCTATTAAGGACAGAGACCTTGTCTCATTTGTCCCTGTATCCCTAAGTTTAGCACATAATTTGTCACACAGTAGATATACAATAAATATTCACTGAATAATTAAATGATACCAACCCCTAAGAGGATCAAAATTTTGTTAGGCTGACAAATATGTATATAACTAACTACAGTGCAAAGCAAAGTGTGACAGAAGAGGCATTACTTAAGACTAGAGAGATATATTTGCTCTTTCCTTTTATAGAAGATCAAATTATTTTTGCAAATAAATTATAATCACTAAGATATTTGTTGGCCGAATTTCATATAGAATATTGTCATATTCATTGCACTTTTTTCTAAATATGCTATTTTCCTGGTATTTATTCCTTCCCTGAGAAAATAAACTACACATTTTAATTTTTAAATATTGATTTTGTTATTTTATAATAGTTACTTGCACAATTATAATGAACCTAAAGAAAATGAAGAGTTGTCTTCTGTTTTCTGACTTGGGGTATTTCTGGGGAAATGGGTATAACTAAACTTGACCATAAGTAAAACAAAAGTATTTCATTTATTTCTTAAGGAAAGAAGGAAGGAAGGGAAGGAGGGGAGAGGAAAATAAGGAAGGGAGAAAGGAAGGAAGAAGAAAAGGAAAGAAAAAGGAAAAAAAACCTTTCATGTAGAGCATGAAAAGGCAACCTCACTGTACAGAAAGAGCAGCTTAGTCAAATACTTGACAGTATTAGTGCTTAAGCTCTTCAAAATGGTACTTTCCCCCCCCCACCATAATGACGCTATCATCAAAATAAACACACGGTTTTTATTTTTTTAGTATGCACCAAAGATATTTACTAAGCACAATTAAATCTTCAGAAGCTAGGGGATTTTTTAGATCTTGAAAAACTTCCTTTTATTTCCATTTCCATCATTTCCTCCTATGATTCCACAATCCTATCTGGTTAATTGTAAACCAATGGCAGCAAAGAAGGCCAGGTTCTTTGCCATTTAACAGATATAAATTTAATCCTGATTTTTTTTAGTATAGACCACTGGCTCCATTTTTATAGAGAATAAAAACGCTTCCTCCTTTTAAAACAAACCAGAAATAAAATCCTTATCCAAAAGATTTATCACTTTATTACTTCAACCTATTGGACTCGAGCCTTCTTTCTTAGGAAGAGTAAGTTTGCAGGTGGTGGATGATTCATATGACTACCATGTTTCAAGTTTCATTTGTCCTTTTGAAGAATTCTTTATAGTGGTCACTATTACCCATGGTCAAAATTCAATCCTTTTTATTTTTTTATTTTTTATTTTTATTTTTATTTTTTTTAAAGATTTTATTTATTTATTTGACAGAGATAGAGACAGCCAGCGAGAGAGGGAACACAAGCAGGGGGAGTGGGAGAGGAAGAAGCAGGCTCATAGCGGAGGAGCCTGATGTGGAGCTCGATCCCACAACGCCGGGATCACACCCTGAGCCGAAGGCAGACGCTTAACCGCTGTGCCACCCAGGCGCCCCAAAATTCAATCCTTTTTAAAGAAACAAAATCTTTATTACTATTTATCATGAAACTTTCAGCAACATAAGCCAATGTCAATTAAGGTTCAGAAAGAATGAAATATAAAAATAATACTTATATTTTACAATGATATATATATGTATTCTGAGAGGACCTTATTTTTTTTTAAGTATTTTGCAGTTTGTGAGGACTTTCTTCTGAGTAATAATTAAGAGCATGGGCTTCAAATCCTGACTCCAATAATGACTAGTTATGGGACCAAAGTAAAGTGACCTACTATCTTTAAGCCTTAGTATCTTCATTTATAAAATGGAGATGATAATACAATTACCTCATAAAAAGAAATGTTGGGAAGATTGTATTAATATGTAAAAATATTTAGACTCATCATTGTCACATAATTACCCCAAAAACATTCAATAAGATGGCAGTAATGTTTATCACCACTATTATTACTCTTTCCAACTGATGCCTATAAATTTGAAAGCTATTTGCCTTATTGTGTTTTATCATGTAAATTCCAATTATGAATATCTATGTCTTAGGTTGGTTTCCTTAAAAGTAGACCCTGAGGCAGGAATTTTAGTATAGTTTATTTGGGAAATGATTTCGGAAAGCATCAGTAGGAGAGAGGGAAACAAAGGGGAAGAAAGAAGAGGAATCTTGAAAATGTCAACCAAAGCACACATGGGCTTAAATAATCTGCATGTCCTATAATATTCTTCAAGTTACCTTTAGTATTTATAAGATCCAGACTATGAATTGTGCACCTCAAAAGATGAATTAAATGACTAAAGGAAGAAGTATATCTCTTCTTCAGAGATACTACCCTAGGATAGATTGTTGCTTAAAATCTTACCTAAGTAAGTAGTGCTAAAGAAAATAATTTAACAATAGCACCTACTAATAATGTGTCATTTACATTTCCTATTCTTATTTAATCACTGTTTAGTATATAGGAAACATTACGGTGATCATATTGAAAGGCTTGTTAAGTACGGAAGTTGAACATCTTAAACCAGCTACTTTTCACATCCTAAATCTTAAGAAATAAGTGTCACCCTTGTCCTTTGTTCATTCATATGCAAAATATAAGTTTTCCTATGATAATTATTACTTTATTTATAGAAAACCTGTAACTGTAACACTGCATCTACTTTGTCAGTTTTCTATAAATATAATAATTATTAAAACTGGTGGTTAAATTTTGAAAATAGCTGATGATAATAAATAAGGATGCCATTTACATGCTAAAAATGCAGAGGGAGAAACTATACAATAAAAAGTCTGTAATCATTATCTCTTTGTTGAATTCAGCCCATAATTTCCAATGTCAGAATTCTATGTCCCTATAATTCATGATAATACTCATTTTGTTCAATTGTGTGCATTAAAACAACAGGGGCTCCTGGGTGGCTTAGTCGGTTAAGCATTGCCTCCCGCTCAGGTCATGATCCCAGGGTCCTGTGATGGAGTCCCTCATCACAGCATGGGGCTCCCTGCTCAGCAGGGAGTCTGCTTATTCTTCACTCTTTCTGTATCTCTCTTTCTCTGCCCCTCCCCCTGCTCATGCTCACACACTCTCTCTCTCAAATAAATAAAGTCTAAAAAAAAAAAATTCAACAACTAACTAAAGCCTTTTTCAGGCTTACTGATTTCGGATTTTTAAAACTGATTGACACAAACATGCTGTGACCTAGTATTACTGTTTTCTATGTGGGACTTTTCACTCACTATTCACCCAATCTCGTAGGTTTCTGCTACTACTGATTAGTCATTCACTCACCAAATGTGTTTTAGCGTATACTATGAATCAGGTACTGTTATAGCTGCTGGGAATGCAGAGGTGCATAAAATTTATACAGTAAAAGTAAAAACAGTTTGTCATAGAGCTTACACATTTATTCATTCCTCCAAGATTCCAAGTTAAGGTCCAAGACATTGTTATATTAGAGTAATTTTACCAGGAATGGTGAATTCTTTGATTTGCAAATGACAAAGAATAAAATTGAGTACTTGGGTAAGGAAAGTAATTTATAAAGTAAAGAAACCACACAGTTTCTTGATCATGCTGCTAACATTCTGATCCATGAATGAGGGATTTTGCTTAATCACATGTTCGAGATTACTCAAGAACTCATAAACATACAAGAATTATCCAATCTCTCTTTATCAATA